>NC_086320.1:205376837-205676837 GCF_036172605.1 Pelobates fuscus
TTGGTCCCAGTAGCCCCCTATAATGTATGCATGTTTAGGTGAGTGCAGCCCTCCTGACTTTGTTTATAATTGTGGGGGTCTAGGCCAGGGGTAGGCAACCTTCGGCTCTACAGATGTTGTGGACTACATCTCCCTTGATGCTTTGCCAGCAATATGGCTGTAAAAGCATTATGGGAGATGTAGTCCAAAACATCTGTAGAGCCGAAGGTTGCCTACCCCTGGTCTAGGCCAACCCCTGGGTTTTGCACCACTCCCTGTCACAGGTGTCTCATTCCAGGATCCTATTTAGCCTTGACTTGCAGAGAGTCTCAGTAAGGAAGCATTTCCCAAGTAAGTGGATTAATCTCATAAGAGCAAGCATTAGGCTGCTAGAGTAGGACCTGCCAAGAATGGGGTACTTTGATGCAGTTGGCAGGCTTATGCAATGTATGATCATATAATGTAACCAAACCCCCATTTTTTACCTAGGTGAGGCGTTTTTACATGGTACTATTTAGGATTTGAAATCACTATTTAGTTAATAAGCGAGTGCACTGGTTTGTGTGTATATATATATATATATATATATAAAATTATGCCTTTTATATTTACACATATATTAATGTACATTTATATATGCATAATACACAGAGACATTTAATTAATATGTACCATATGTAATGAGCAGATATTGGCCGAGTCTTGTTGCTAGGTGCATACTCCAGCCAGGGCCGGATTAACATAGTGGCTGATGGAGCTGCAGCTCCAGGCCCAGGCCCATGGAATAGGCCCATTCATTTAAAAAAAAAAAAAAAAAAAAAAATTTTTTTTTTTTTTTTTTCACTCACTACTCTTAGAGATTCCACCTGGCTTTTATTTTATTGGCACAGCCAGTATTTGAGGCTGCCTGGCTGGTGCCAATATTGCAGTGATACTGGCAATACAAATGCTGGTATTTTTCTCAGTATAAACAAGAGATTACTATGCAATACCAGCACTGGCCAGTAGGGGTTGCTGTGTGTGGAGACAGGCAGGGATAGGAAGTTCCAGCATATCCCTCCCTGCCTAGCTCTACTCACTGATCCACAAGGGAGCAGCTACAGAGAGTCCAGACAGCAACTCCCAACCTGCAGAGACAGCCTACAGCTCAGGGAAGTGAGGGATGGGGGGAAAGGCTTCAAGGAGACATACTATATTGCACTAATGTTTTTTTTTTTTCTATTTTCTATTTATATATGAACCAAACCCCAAAAAGAAGAATTATGGGGTAAGTGTCCTTTTAAAATTAATTATTAGAGCTGCACTTCGCACTTTAGAGAGTTTGGTGTGCAGGGACATATTACCTGAACACTGAAGTATTTTTTTACATTTTTGTTGTGCCTAATTGTTCTCTACGAAGCTTCACCAGACAACCACCAATCAGGAGGGACACTGTGAGACATTATGGCAGACACTGAGACACTAAGGGACATTGGGATACATTATAACACAGACACATGGGGACACAGTGTCCCTGGTGTCTCAATGCCCCCTAGTCTCCCAGTGACCCCTAGTCTCCCAGTGCCCCCAGTCTGCCAGTGTCTCACTGTACCCATGTCTCCTAGTGCTTCCATGTCTCCCAGTGCCTCAAGTGTCTCAATGTCTCCAAGCTAGTGTCCCTAGTGTCTGTGTCCCCATGTCTCCCAGTGCCCCCATGTCTCAATGTACCCAGCCAGTGTCTCTAGTGTTTGTGCCCCTGGTGTCTGTGTCCCCATGTTTTCAAGTGTCCCCTATTTGCCCAGTGTCCCCATGTGTCCCAGCCAGTGTCCCCTAGTCTCCCAGTGTCTCCGTGTCCCTAGGTCTCCCCGTCTTCCTAGTGACATGGGGACCCTGGGATACATGGGGACATAGACACATGGGAATACTGGAGGACACAGGGAGACATGGGGCATTGAGACACTGTGATACATAGGGTCACTGGGAGACCTGGGGACATGACACTAGGGGACACTGGGAGACATGGGGCACTGAGACACTGATACATAGGAAAACTGAGACCTGGAGTAATTGACACATGGGGGCACTGAGTCATGAGGGCACTGGGAGACATGGGGGCACTGGGAGGAATCCATCTATACAGCAGAATCAAACTAAGTAGTTTTTTGGTGATTTTACAGCATTTTCTCTTATGTCACTGCTTGTGATTTACATTATGTGATATCACTCATACATATTTAATTATGCAAATTAGTAAGGCCGGTATGTTTTCCAAGAAAGGTGGCAACCCTAACTACTTTTCACATACTCTTACTTAAGTATGGAAACTTAAGAGGGATGTATGGGAACAAAACTTGTGTGGACTGGCTGACAATGAATATAGTTAAAGGGACAGTATAGTCACCAGAACAACAACAGCTTATTGAATTTGTTCTGGTGAGAAGAATCATTACCTTCAGGCTTTTTGCTGTAAACACTGTCTTTTCAGAGACAATGCAGTCTTTACATTACAGCCTAGTGATAAGTTCACTGGCCACTCCTTAGATGGCTGTTAGAGATCCTTCCAGACACCCGCAGACACCCGCTCGCAGACACCCGCTCGCAGACACCCGCTCACAGACACCCGCTCACAGACACCCGCTCACAGACACCCGCTCACAGACACCCGCTCACAGACACCCGCTCACAGACACCCGCTCACAGACACCCGCTCACAGACACCCGCTCACAGACACCCGCTCACAGACACCCGCTCACAGACACCCGCTCACAGACACCCGCTCACAGACACCCGCTCACAGACACCCGCTCACAGACACCCGCTCACAGACACCCGCTCACAGACACCCGCTCACAGACACCCGCTCACAGACACCCGCTCACAGACACCCGCTCACAGACACCCGCTCACAGACACCCGCTCACAGACACCCGCTCACAGACACCCGCTCACAGACACCCGCTCACAGACACCCGCTCACAGACACCCGCTCACAGACACCCGCTCACAGACACCCGCTCACAGACACCCGCTCACAGACACCCGCTCACAGACACCCGCTCACAGACACCCGCTCACAGACACCCGCTCACAGACACCCGCTCACAGACACCCGCTCACAGACATACACATATACACATATACACATATACACACAGACACACAGACACACAGACACACAGACACACAGACACACAGACACACAGACACACAGACACACAGACACACAGACACACAGACACACATACACACAGACACATATACACACAGACACATATACACATATACACACAGACACATATACACACAGACACACAGACACATATACACATATACACACATACACATATACACATATACACACAGACACATATACACACAGACACACATACACATATACACACAGACACATATACACACAGACACATATACACATATACACACAGACACATATACACACAGACACACAGACACACATACATATACACATATACACACAGACACACAGACACACAGACACATATACACACAGACACACAGACACACAGACACACATACATATACACACAGACACACAGACACACAGACACACATACATATACACATATACACACAGACACACATACACACATACATATACACATATACACACAGACACACATACACACACACATACATATACACATATACACACATACACACATACACACACACATACATATACACATATACACACATACACACACACATACATATACATATACACATATACACACATACACACACACACATACATATACACACAGACACACATACACACACACATACATATACACACAGACACACACACATACACACACACATACATATACACACACACACATACATATACACACAGACACACATACACACACACATACATATACACACAGACACACATACACACACACACATACATATACACACAGACACACATACACACACACACATACATATACACACAGACACACATACACACACACACATACATATACACACAGACACACATACACACACACACATACATATACACACAGACACACATACACACACACACATACATATACACACAGACACACATACACACACACACATACATATACACACAGACACACATACACACACACACATACATATACACACAGACACACACACACAAATTATTATTTTTTAATTAAAAAATGTCCACCCAGCCTCCCTACCTGGAGTGCTGGTGGACTTGTCCCTGGGGTCCAGTGGGTCGGTCAGGCGCCGGTCTCCACTCAGCCGCAGCGAGGGAGCTGTGTGCTCTCTGCTTCCTCTCGCCGCGTGGGCTGTCTGCTGTAGCTGGGAGCCGTAATATGATGTCATATTCCGGCTCCCAGCATCAGCAAACAGCGCGCGGCGAGAGGAAGCAGAGAGCACACAGCTCCCTTGCCGCGGCTGAGTGGAGACCGGCGCTTGACTGGGGGGTGGGGGTCCTTCACCACCTGCCCCCCCTACCCCCCATGACAGGGGGAACATAGGGGGAGGAATGGGGAGCTGAGTGCCCGCAGGAACAGCGTTCCTGCTCAAATAAAAGTGCAGGAACGCTGTTCCTGCAGGACTCCATACATAGGCGTGCCATGGGGATTAGGGTGTGCCCAGGCACACCCGGCACACCCCGTGCGCACGCCTATGACTGAAAGATTGATTACATGCACGTCTGCTTAAAATAAATCAGCACTTTTGTTTATTTTTAAGCCTATGAGTGCTTTTTTTTACGTTGGAGTAATAATTTTTAATTTTAAGTTCTTTTCTAACTCTGTATCTGCACACTATGCTGGCGCGACGCATTATGGGGCTGGTAAATATTTTTTTCCAGGGCTGCTTTAAATTCCCAGTCTGGCCTTGGAGGGGTCGCTCTAACAGGAACGAGCATAGGTACAGGGGGGTAGAGCTTTTATAAGGAAAACTCCTCCCACAAATTCAGGCCTGTGGCCTTTTACTTGTGGTCGGAACTTAATTCGTATATGAAAATAGAGAAGAGGGGGAAAGTTGGTAGTGGTGTGCTGAAGTCTTTTGATGATATAGACTGGTGTGTCCATACTGGAGGCTGAGATGCAATCCAATCTTAGCAGTAGTGTTCTAACGTGGGCTATGAATTTTGTAGTGGTAAGTGGGTGTCCGTGAATAAGTAGTAGGGGCGAGTTAGGTAGGAGACTGAAGCTTGTGGATAGAAATAAGTTGAGTGTTTTAACGGGACACCAGAGGTACTCTGTAGGAAACAGAGGGATTGTAGTTGGGTAGTTTGTGTGATTGGTTTTAGATGAGTGTAAAGACATAACGTAATGGTCACAGTGTTTGGTTAGTCCAGCGGGGGGAGTAATGAAGCTCTTGCTTGGCATGAGTCGGCATCATGCGGCACCGGGCCCGGAGATCGGCTGCCTCTCCCACCCGAAACATGCTAGGCCTCAAGCTCCAAGGAGTGCGGCCAGCAGGCTTCAGGTGGGTCACAAACCGTAGTGTCAGTTCCCAGCCCATTCGTGGGTCTGGTAAGTCGAGTGTTGTGACCATATTAAGGTTTTATAGGGCTAAAAGTACCAGCATGTGCCCGGTTTGTTGAGGAACTCAGCTAAAGCATGTCTGTCCTCCATGCTAGACAGGCCCCACCCCCTAAAATGTGTTACAAAGTTACATCATGCCCCTAGTCATGAATACACTTTATTATGCTGCTACGCAATAAATCTTTATAAAAATAATTCTGTTAATGACAACCCCTATCTGGAACACTCCTACATAAAGTGGATGTAAAATCCCCCCCTTATTGCAGTGCAGCAGGGATGTGAAGGAAGTAATGGGAGGAAAAACAGAGTGGCCCTCATCCAAGTTGACTGTATGCTTTCATTTACTGGGCAGAGTGTTATAAGGTGTGGGCAGAACAAAATGCCTCCAGGAGAAAAAGTTTTCCCTCACCAAGTAAGTGTACATATAGCTAATAACTCAACAGGTTCCTAAGTGTAGCTTTACATCACTCACAATTTATGTTGTCTATATTGAAACTGTAGGGTGGAGCTATCTCTCCAAGGTCCTTCTGCAGCAGCCACTATGGTCCTGGAGCTTTGAGCTTTAGCAGGTGACCTGGGATTCCTGGACTGTGAAAACTTGTGGTCAGCTGATCAGTTGAGCCCACTGATCTAGAAGTCAGATGCAGTACAACTGAGAAGTTCTGCAGTGCCTCCAGCATCCCTGAAACAAGGGGAAGAAGGCTCAGAATGAGTGCAGACAACATCAGAGGCAGGCTGGTCCCTGACAGATGGAACTGGGACTCAGACAAGGAGGTGGTCTAGATTGCCTGGCCCTTCTTCCACTCTCTGCCAGATCTGGATTCGTATCCAAAGAAGTGGCTGGTACCCTCTCTAAGAGAGGTACCTTGGGCAGCCGTATAAGGCGAGTTGCTGGGCCAGCAAGAAGTCCAAGGAAAGGACATAATAACATCTCCCTATTCACAGATTGAAGAAGAAAACCGGAAGAACAAGAGATATGTGCTGCTCTTCTGCTGCCCTTGAGCAGCAGAAGAGCTGGACTAAGTAACATGTTCCTACTCCATCTAATTACTCTTTCCATGACTCCTAGCCAGCAGTGATGCACCTAAGGGTCAAGGAGTATTATTGCTTTTGAGTTACAGTACTATTTCACATTTTAAGTGAAAATATATATATTTTATAAAGATATTTATCTTACAAGATAGCAAAAACAACATATTCACCTCTTGTCCATTCCAGCTTTGTAACACTCCTGCTCCTACGTAATTTCCCTCTTACACTTGAGTGCACTTGCTTGAGAAAACCTACCCAATGATGCTAACATTATTGTTTTAATTTCTACTCAATCTACATAAAAAAGATATCACTCCACTCCTATATTACAGGGTTATTTACTAAAGCGAGAATTCCAAGTGAATTTCAAATCTAAAATCAAAAGAGCTGAACAGGAAAAATTCTCTAAGTCAGCAATGCTTTCACTTCGGCTACTCTCTGAAACTTGCTGTCTATTAACTTTGAATTCCCACTTTATTAAATAACCCTGTAGATCTATGAAATATTAAGACATGATCTCCAAATGAATATGGACACTTTATTGCTTCATTATAATAACTAATTTATTTAAATAAAGAAGAAACATTGAGGATTATTGAAAGGTCCTGTTTCACCATTATCCCCAAATACAAATTAGTAATTGGCTTAACTACTTAACAGTCTTCAGGCTAATGAAACACAAAATCTCAAGGAACCCTCTGTGGTGTCCTTAAAAGGGAATGAAATACTAGGAAAATGCATGTAAAGGCTGAGCACATGGAGCCAAATGCAACACAAGTGCCAGCCAAAAACGTGTTAAAAACTGAAAGAGAGATCGCTTCCATCTGTTTTGGTTTTTATTTTTGTACCAGAAATGCATTTCTCCCAAAGTACATTTAGTTGCACATATCCAAATGCCTGCCAGTATCCTATTAAGTACAAAGTAGAAAGTTAAACTGGTGCAACACCTGTCACAGGTTATTGGTTCTGTAATATTTGCCAAAATATATTTTGTTCAAGAATCTTTTTCTAGGTTCATGACTAATTCGGATGGCTCACATTAGCATTATGATATACCCCATCAATTGTGTTAAGTGTATGATTCAACACAGATGGTAGTATTTGCTTTATGTCAACATGTCAGCAATTTCTGAAACGTGGACATTATTACATTTGACTATGTGCAACTGACATATATTTTTTTAGGATGATGACTGCATATTTTATAAAAAAAGAAAAGCAGGAGCAGAAAATTGTAGACTGAGAAACTTTTGTAAATTTGAGAGATTTCATATTTTTAAATGCAGTCCTTTGTTCTAAAAACAGCAAATAAACTTGGAATGAAACACGTGTTCACTAATGTCTGATTAAGCTTTAGTATATACATTATGTGTGTCTTGTTTATATTTCTTCCTTGTGTTGTTATATTAAAATCCGATCATACAGCAGGGGACCTTCAATGCATGAAGCATTCTAGAAGACATGAAACAATATGAGCTAGATCTTACGCAGAGGAAACCATGGGTAATCCATTTTTTCTATTTCCAATGTGAGATTATTCTAACCTCCTGCAGTTTTCTTAAATAAAAGACTTGCATATTTGCATTATTGAAGTGTATCATTTTTCCAACACCGGATTATGGGAAATATATGTATTGGTTTATAAAATGTTTAGTATTTATGTTAAATTATATATGTGTTGGCTCTCAACTCATTTAAAGTACACAATATTCATTTTTTTGCAAGTATTAATGGTTGTGGAACATAATGCAAACATAACCAGGTGCACTAAGAACTGCATTCACATTAAAAAACAAAATGTAGGGCAGCACTCGGTAGTCCTTTAACCCCTTAGTGATGAGACCGCTTTTCAATTTTCTTACCGTTAACGACCAGGGCTGTTTTAACCCCTTCAGGACGGAGTCAATAGTACACGTTCTGATAAAAAAAAAATGTAAACAAAACCTGGAATTTGAGCCATATGTCTGTTTAACCGTAATTCATCTCTTTCATATTAAGTGCACCCACACTTATTATATATCATTTTATTCAGAAGAAACAGGGCTTTGGGGGCGTGGTTCCGGCTCTGACCAAGATGGCCACGTAAGGAGAAAGCTCCGCTCTGCCGTACCCCAAAATAGCGAAATACGCGTACCTAAACAACCTTAATGGGGAGCACTAAACGCCCGGAGCAGTCCCAGACCCCAAGGAACTACTCACAGGGCCCGCGAGACGGATTCCTACAGCCGCAGCCAGGGGTGAGCGGAGACTCTATCAGTCCCAAAATGGCGGCGTCATCCGCCTCGGGGCAGGAGGTACCGGCACTGGACCGCATTGAGGGCACTCTGCGGGACCTGTCATCCTCTATGGTGACGAAAAGTGACCTCCAGGCTATCACAACAGCCATCCAGGAGACCCTGCGGACGGAAATCGCGGGGATCCGCACAGAATTAACTGCACACGCAGGCTGCATTACCGTGATGGAGGAGACAAACGCGGCCCTCACGACCCGCGTAGCAGCTACTAACATGGCTGTAGCACGTCAAGGTGAGATGCTGCTCTCCATGCATCGACATCTGGAAGATGTAGACAATAGAGGCAGGAGATGTAACATACGTGTCCATGGTGTTCCAGAAACAGAAGGAACGGAAAACGCTGTGGAAACACTTACGGAATTCTTCCGTTCTCTATTGCAACCGTCCCCGCCGCCAGAGATAGAATTTGAGAGGGCGCACAGGGCCTTACGACCCCGATCTGTGGAGGACGGGCCGTGGGACTTAATATGCTGCGTACACTCCTTCCCGGTGAAGAACACCATTATGGCAAAAGCCCGGGAACGGCAGAACTGGCCCTTTAGAGAAGCACAAGTTTCCCTCTATAATGATTTGTCTCCTATGACGTTGGAGGCCAGACGTGCTCTCCGCCCGATTACAGCGACATTGAGAGACCGTAATATACCTTCAAATGGGTATTCCTCTTTGCCTTGATGGCTAGACATCAGAACCGATGGCTCACCATGAGATGGCCGGAAGAAGTATCGCGGTTCATGGGAGAAATGGGCCTCCTCTCACCGTCGGTCCCCAACTGGATACTGGGGACACTAGGCCCGTAACCAAGACCACAGAGAGGGGCTAGGCAGCGGGACGTCAGGGCACCCCCTGCTCCACATCCTGGAAGGCGCGGAGACCCGACGTCTCCGGAGGAATAAAGACATCGGCCCACCCGTGTCCACGACCGCCACACGTCATCCCATAACAGCATTCCCAAGTCGATGCCCGTTGCCTTCTACCACCACAGCTGACCCTAACAGGATTGACTACTGCGACTGAATGCCTGCAACCCACCCCTGCCTCCCGGTGCCCGAGATGAGCAGGTTTGATGTGCGGTTCACCTTCAGGTACAATGGGTTAACATTTTGGGGCTTGGGGAGGGGAGTACTAGGGTTTGGGGGCACACACAGGGGGCTCAAGCACGCTTGGAGATGGCATATGGGAAATGTATTCGAAACAATTACTCTCTGCCTTTCTATCCTAAAAGAAACCCAACGCAGGCGACCACTGCCTTGGGGTGGGGGGGTCTAGGGGGGAAGCGGGCAGTGTACACCAAGATCTCTGCCGGGTAATCATCATTCAGACAGGCTGTATGTTAATGTACCCTGACGCTTGCTGTTCCACGACCACCGCTACACCCACCCTCACACACTGCTGTACCTAGGAAGCCCTGGACAGCAGCATGCTGATAGTACTCTACTAAAGCCCCGTTACATTACATTTCCTCGATATCCTTGTTTCCTGGGCGGGCAAATACACTCTTCCCCGACTAGGCCCCACTGCCAACAATTTTATTTATATATATATATATATATATATATATATATATATATATATGCAATTCAACCATTGATTAGACTTACATAAGCCACAGATTTTTAGTCACAAACCCTTGTGTGCCCATGTTACATACGCCCATGACCACACTCATCCGACTGGCAAACAAACATTTATGGTTTCACTCATATATGTGCCCCCCCTCACCCCCCTCGTAGGATCTGACGGGAGCAAGACTGGAGTGTGTAATACACATAATGTGCAACCTGTATATAGTTAGTAGATCAGGAGCTCAGAGGGAAGTTATGTGGTGGGTCGGGAGTCCACAAGACAGGGTATCATACCGCTATTAGCTTTGAGGAAGCTGATACTCAGCAACATACTGGGAACGAGGGTTGACCTGGGGAGGCTGGAGCAAGTGGACAATAGATGGCTATCTATTGGTTCGGGGGTGTAATTGGGGAATGACGGGATACACTGGATTAAGGAAAGCTGCATTGGGTTCAATGTATATCAGTGCTTTTTTGGATCTTAATGCCTATATCCCTTTACTGTGAATGCATAATGTACGCTAATTGTTGCTCTCCATTTAATTTTGACCTTGGGAGATATGGTGGAGTGGAGTGCCCCACATATATCTTCTTTGACACCTTACTTGGGTGGCGCTCGAGCCGCGTTCTCTAACACATACACTCGTGCTAAGAGGTCTGTGGCCAGTCGGCAGGGACCCTCGACTCCTGGGCTGGTTCTGGACCGAGCCCCTGCTGGTACTGGTCACTGCGCAAGTTTCATCCCCTCCTTCGTGGAGGGGGCCTAGATCTGGGATCCACCCGGTATCTGGAGAGGTACCTACAAAAAGGTACACACCTCCTTTTACATTTTACACGATGCAGCCGGCCCCGCGCCCGGGCACCGGGCCCTGGTCTTTCTCCTCGTAGCGTCTGCTATAACCCCCATCTCCTTTTCTTTCCCTCCCTATTATCCCTCACTCTCCCTCTCCCACCTCCTCTACCCCCCTCTCGTGTTTTGGCCTGCCTGTGCCCCTGACGCGTGGCTCTCCCTGAAGTAGCGGAATACCGGAGGATCCACCGGTTCCTGCATCAGTAGGGAACTGTAATCAACACATATAGTGAAGATGGCCTACCAAAGCGCTCCTTTGCAGATTATAACACAGAATTGTAGATGTCTCAACATCCCTGAATGAAGGACGCATCTGCGAGAATTGAAGAAAAAACGTGTAGCAATAGCTATGCTCCAAGAGACTCACTTCAAGGAAGGATCAACCCCTAGACTACGGAACAGGAATTACCCTGATAACTACTTCTGCAATCACCCAACGGCCCATAAATCTGGAGTAGCTTTATTATTAGTGGCGGAGTTGGAATTTAAAGAATTGGAACGCGTACAGGACTCGCAGGGAAGGTATCTCTTCCTTAAAGGCATTATAGCAGATAAGATATATACGATTGCGAATATCTATGTGCCTAACAGGAGGCAGACCCCGTTCGCCCGCAATGCTTTGCATCAACTGGAAGACTTCACAGATGGGATACTA
This sequence comes from Pelobates fuscus, assembly GCF_036172605.1. Taxonomy (NCBI): domain Eukaryota; kingdom Metazoa; phylum Chordata; class Amphibia; order Anura; family Pelobatidae; genus Pelobates; species Pelobates fuscus. The sequence continues at coordinate 205,388,751 of NC_086320.1, forward strand.
TTGGTAGGGGGCGACTTTAACACCCCGCTTGACCCAACGATGGATTTCTCCACAGGTCATAGCTGTCTTCCGCAACACAGTATTAGATCCATTCGACAGTCGATGGAAGCCCTGAGACTGGTGGACTGTTGGAGAACACTTCACCGAACGGTAAAAGATTTTACTTACTATTCTGGCCTCCACAATCGTTATTCCCGCATAGACTATTTCCTCATTGCACAGGAGGGTCTCACCCACTTACGCGGAGCCGAGATAGAGACGGCTACTTGGTCGGATCATGGATCGGTCAGGATAGAATTGGATTTGCCCCTGTATAGACCGCAGTCTTGGACCTGGAGACTTAATGAAGCTCTACTGGTAGATCCGGCCATCAAGGAACAGACTCAACAAGTGTTAGACCAATATTTTAGAGAAAATGACATCCCGGAGACCTCCCCAATATCTATATGGGAGGCTCACAAGTGTGTGATCCGTGGCATACTCATACGCATCGCTTCGCAGAAACGGAAGGCATTCATGCTTGAAATGGTCGATTTATATCAATCAATATCGACCCTGGAACGCCAACACAAACGCTCTCAGGTGAACGCAGTTTACGGAGAATTAATGGAACAAAGATGGAAACTTAAAGATCTCATTTTAAAAAGACATCTCTGATCCGTACAACGCACAAAAGGCTTTTACTATGTACACGCCAATAAAGGGGGTAAATACCTAGCGAGACTACTGAAAGGCCCCCTGCCCCATAGGCAAATACGCAAGATTCGCCTGGCTTCGGGGGAGGTATCCCCATTCCCACAGAAAATTGCAAAGGAGTTTAGGTCCTTCAATGAGCACCTACAGGGAGTGCAGAATTATTAGGCAAGTTGTATTTTTGAGGATTAATTTTATTATTGAACAACAACCATGTTCTCAATGAACCCAACAAAACTCATTAATATCAAATATTTTTGGAAGTAGTTTTTAGTTTGTTTTTAGTTTTAGCTATTTTAGGGGGATATCTGTGTGTGCAGGTGACTATTACTGTGCATAATTATTAGGCAACTTAACAAAAAACAAATATATACCCATTTCAATTATTTATTTTTACCAGTGAAACCAATATAACATCTCAACATTCACAAATATACATTTCTGACATTCAAAAACAAATCAGTGACCAATATAGCCACCTTTCTTTGCAAGGACACTCACAAGCCTGCCATCCATGGATTCTGTCAGTGTTTTGATCTGTTCACCATCAACATTGCATGCAGAAGCAACCACAGCCTCCCAGACACTGTTCAGAGAGGTGTACTGTTTTCCCTCCTTGTAAATCTCACATTTGATGATGGACCACAGGTTCTCAATGGGGTTCAGATCAGGTGAACAAGGAGGCCATGTCATTAGATTTTCTTCTTTTATACCCTTTCTTGCCAGCCACGCTGTGGAGTACTTGGACGCGTGTGATGGAGCATTGTCCTGCATGAAAATCATGTTTTTCTTGAAGGATGCAGACTTCTTCCTGTACCACTGCTTGAAGAAGATGTCTTCCAGAAACTGGCAGTAGGACTGGGAGTTGCTTGACTCCATCCTCAACCCGAAAAGGCCCCACAAGCTCATCTTTGATGATACCAGCCCAAACCAGTACTCCACCTTGCTGGCATCTGAGTCGGACTGGAGCTCTCTGCCCTTTACCAATCCAGCCACGGGCCCATCCATCTGGCCCATCAAGACTCACTCTCATTTCATCAGTCCATAAAACCTTAGAAAAATCAGTCTTGAGATATTTCTTGGCCCAGTCTTGACGTTTCAGCTTGTGTGTCTTGTTCAGTGGTGGTCGTCTTTCAGCCTTTCTTACCATGGCCATGTCTCTGAGTATTGCACACCTTGTGCTTTTGGGCACTCCAGTGATGTTGCAGCTCTGAAATATGGCCAAACTGGTGGCAAGTGGCATCTTGGCAGCTGCACGCTTGACTTTTCTCAGTTCATGGGCAGTTATTTTGCGCCTTGGTTTTTGCACACGCTTCTTGCGACCCTGTTGACTATTTTGAATGAAACGCTTGATTGTTCGATGATCACGCTTCAGAAGCTTTGCAATTTTAAGAGTGCTGCATCCCTCTGCAAGATATCTCACTATTTTTGACTTTTCTGAGCCTGTCAAGTCCTTCTTTTGACCCATTTTGCCAAAGGAAAGGAAGTTGCCTAATAATTATGCACACCTGATATAGGGTGTTGATGTCATTAGACCACACCCCTTCTCATTACAGAGATGCACATCACCTAATATGCTTAATTGGTAGTAGGCTTTCGAGCCTATACAGCTGGGAGTAAGACAACATGCATAAAGATGATGATGTGGTCAAAATAATAATAATTCTGCCTAATAATTCTGCACTCCCTGTATATAATTTGTATACGCCCCATAGGGCCATTGAGGCCGCGAGAGAAAGCACAAATGTGGCGAAACCAACCTCGCCACTATGAGCTGGAGAAGCCTGGTTGCTCGCCTGCTTCCTTTGGACTATGGACCAGACTTTAAAAAGCTTTATTTTACCTGCAGAAAGGCATATTCGTGCCTTTCGGCCGGGGTGTTCGGTAGATTCCAGCTACCGAACAAACTACCGTATGAGGGACCACCTAGGAGATGGAGTGTGCCGTCAATTAACCGCCCAGAAGCTGCGGTTAACCGCAGCTTAATTGATGAACGCTGGGTGGCCTTTGTTCGTTTGCCGACCACGAGGTAGCGGCCATTTTAATCGTGCGAAAGACCAGCGGTGTTCGGCGAGGATTCTATGGAACTATAAACGGACTTGATTGCACGAACACCGCTGAGCCGTCTGTCGCCTGGGTCCTAATCGTACAAGGTTAACCGAACACTGGAATTCGGTATTTCTATGGGAATTGTAGTAACCCAGATAGCTATACCATGGAGCCTATTTGTGTGATTAAAGACTTTGGCTCCATGGCGATTAAACTGTATTCGTGTAGTCTGGGTGCCATTCACCTAATAATGTGCACCCAGACCTGAGCTATCTGGGGATATGTAACATGTCTGTGTTGGGTGGAATAAAAGTGACTTTATATATTTTAAAGCATAATACTGTATTTAGATCCCCACATGTGTAATGGAGTCTTGTCTTTGTCCTGGGAGATAATTGGATTACCTCTACAATTATCTCCAGGACAGAAGGGAGGAAACCAGGATGCATTGTGGGAATGTTTACTGCTGTGTGTCTGTAATTGGTTTATGTCTGTCCTTTGTTACAGTCTTCCATTTGGTCCCCTAGGGGAGTGTCCACCAGGTGGGAGACCTGCATAAATACTGGGCAGGTAGCCCTGAGTAAATGAGTTGCTGTTTAACCCTGAAACTGGAGTGTGTCTCTTTCTTGAGGGGAAAGGGGACTGTATGCCGACTGCCAGGAGTGTAAGCTGTTCGTATTGCTTTTCCTGTTCGGCTGCTTCCAGGGTTCGTGTGTCTGCTGTTCGAGAGTTGGTGAATTCGTGCAGTTTGGGACTTCGGGAAGTTGGTGCTTATAGTAGCTGCTGGTCTATGGAAAAGGGGATTATCGCCTAAACGGATTTTTCCCCTTTTATGCTGAAACGGACCGTTACAATTGGTGGCAAGCGGCGGGATCGTTCCTACAACCAGAGGGACAGCTACAGACAACACCATTCCTGGATTACAACGTGAGGGCAACGCCAGTACCCGTACAGCGCCCCTATCTTCAAGGAACCAACTGCAGCAGAGCAAGCATGGCACCCAGCTACACTCGAGACAGAGAGGTCACCGCGATATTGGCTTTATGCGGACCCAACCTCTCAGAGGATATAGTACAGCGTGTGAAGAAAGCAGTGCGAGAGTACTTGCCGTGGGAATCAGAGAGGGCCAGGGGGTTTGCAGTCCTTCCTCCCCAGCGGCAGTGTGTGCCCCAGGGAGCTGATGGTGTCGTCCATCCTCCCCAGCAGCCGTGTGTGGACATAGACCAGCAGCTACTATAAGCACCAACTTCCCGAACTCCCAAACAGGGAGCCGAAGGTGCAGTCCTTCCTCCCCAGCGGCAGGCTGAGTTACAGGGGGCAGAGGTTGTTGTTCCTGCCCCCCAGCAGCAAAGTGATATGCCAAGAAGGCAGTGTGAAGTGAAGGGAGAGGAGAGCAGCGTCCTCCCTCCCCAGCGGCAGTGTGTGCCCCAGGGAGCTGATGGTGTCGTCCATCCTCCCCAGCAGCCGTGTGTGTCCCAGGGAGCCGAAGGTGCAGTCCTTCCTCCCCAGCGGCAGGCTGAGTTACAGGGGGCAGAGGTTGTTGTTCCTGCCCCCCAGCAGCAAAGTGATATGCCAAGAAGGCAGTGTGAAGCGAAGGGAGAGGAGAGCAGCGTCCTCCCTCCCCAGCGGCAGTGTGTGCCCCAGGGAGCTGATAGTGTCGTCCATCCTCCCCAGCAGCCGTGTGTGTCCCAGGGAGCCGAAGGTGCAGTCCTTCCTCCCCAGCGGCAGGCTGAGTTACAGGGGGCCGAGGTTTTTGTTCCTGCCCCCCAGCAGCAAAGTGATATGCCAAGAAGGCAGTGTGAAGCGAAGGGAGAGGAGAGCAGCGTCCTCCCTCCCCAGCGGCAGTGTGTGCCCCAGGGAGCTGATGGTGTCGTCCATCCTCCCCAGCGGCAGTGTCTGTCCCAGGGAGCAGAAGGTGCAGTCCTTCCCCCCCCAGCGGCAGTGTGTGTCCCAGGGAGCAGAAGGTGTCGCCCTTCCTCCCCAGCGGCAGTGTGTACCCCAGGGAGCTGATGGTGTCGTCCATCCTCCCCAGCGGCCGTGTGTGTCCCAGGGAGCCGAAGGTGCAGTCCTTCCTCCCCAGCGGCAGGCTGAGTTACAGGGGGCAGAGGTAGTTGTTCCTGCCCCCCAGCAGCAAAGTGATATGCCAAGAAGGCAGTGTGAAGTGAAGGGAGAGGAGAGCAGCGTCCTCCCTCCCCGGCGGCAGTGTGTACCCCAGGGAGCTGATGGTGTTGTCCATCCTCCCCAGCGGCAGTGTGTCCTGTCGGGAGCAGACAAAGATACAACAAAGATACAGGATTTCCTATCCGACACAGTCACGAACACGATTAATCAAGAATCGGCAACACTGTTGGACACCCCGATCACCGTGGAAGAATTAGCTGCAACCCTTAAGACATCTAAAACCGGTAAGGCTCCTGGCCCAGATAGCTATTCTACAGGGTATTATAAGCACTTCTCGGGAATATTGCTGCCTTGGCTCACCAAGGCACTCAACGCTGTAGGTGAGGGAGGGAACCTGGGAAAGGAATCCCTGGCAGCCACTATTATAGTCCTACTTAAACCGGGGAAGGACCCATTACAATGCAGCAGTTACCGACCAATTTCACTGTTAAATGTTGACGCTAAACTGTTCACGAAAGTTCTGGCTACTAGACCTAAGCATCTCCTTCCCGACTTAATACATGCGAATCATACGGGATTCATCCCAGGTCGGGAATCTAGGGATAGCACCCTTAGACTTTTCTCTATCCAACACCACGCGAGGAAAATGGGGGCCCGATTACTCCTACTATCAACTGATGCCGAAAAAGCATTCGATCAGGGTCAACTGGATATACATGCTGGCGACACTAAGGCGGCAGGGATGTGGTCAGAGACTCCTTACATGGATATCTGCTATATATAGCAGGCCACGCGCATCTGTGAGGATTAATGGAGCCACGACCGAGGACTTCGCGATTAGCAATGGGACCCGACAGGGATGCCCACTCTCGCCATTGCTGTACGCACTGACCCTGGAGCCATTGCTACAAGCAATCTGCCAAAATCCGGATATACAGGAATATGACTGGCAGGGAGTACACCATAAAGTTGCTGCATATGCAGACGATCTCCTCTTTTTTTGTGCGCAACCCCAGGATCACGCTACCGTGTCTCCTCTCAGAATTTGATAGATTGGAACAGATATCCGGATTTAAACGTAATATCTCGAAATGTGAGGTCCTGAATTTAACACTCCCCATAGAGGAGTTCCGGTCCTTAGAATCGGAGTTCGCATTCCACTGGTGTCACGATAAGATTAAATATCTGGGTGTCTGGGTGACCTTGGCCCCGGGAGATGTGTATCAACATAATTTCACACCCTTATTAAAGAATGTACTCGCAGACCTGTCCAGATGGTCCTACCCACATGTAACATGGCACGGACGAATTGCGGTGATTAAAATGAATATTCTCCCGAGGATCCTATATCTCATGCAGACTATACCTCTCGCACTGCCGTCTGCTTTCTTTTCCACCCTAAAAACGGCGGTGATTAACTTTATCTGGCGGGGAGAACGATCTAGGATTCGGCATGACATCATCTGCTGACCTAGAATTTGCGGAGGGCTAGCGTTACCAGATTTTAAGAAATATCATCAGGCCGCAATCAAGCAACGTATTCTGGACTGGCATTTAGCCCAGACAACTAAACAAAGGGTGGAGCTCGACAGAGGTCTCCTCGGACCAACGATGGAGGTGAAGATCTGGGGAAGACCTGGAAGATTAACAACTCATCTTGCTGATGAGGGATTGATCCTACAGACCCTACATGGTTGGAAAACGCTGAGAATGCATACGTATCCCCCGTACCCAGCCCAATGATGCCAATCACGCATAATGCAGCCATAGGGGGGGACTCCCTGCCAGAGCATTACCCATCCAGGGCACTGGTACATACATACCCATACATAAGGTCCTCATGGGCGGGAGCATGCAGGACCTTCCCTTGCTGTTGGGCCACAGACCCCTCTCCTCCAATTTAGATATCTACTGAAACACTTCTATGAATCACTACCTCACAAAAATCGAATGTATAGGAACCTTACATAGTTTGAAGACCTCTGCGACTGCGACGTTCAAAAGGCAATGGGAAGAGCAGCTTGGAAAATCACTCACAACTCAGCAATGGGATACAGCGCTGCTTTGGCAGCATAAGAGCTCTGAGTTCTTATTACCAGGAAATGAATTATAAGTTGCTCTCTCTCTGGTATAGAACACCAGCTTTACTACACCGTTTATTCCCTTCAATTCCTCCGGTGTGTTGGAGGTGCCAGGAAACGCGCGGCACAGTGCTACATATCTGTTGGGAGTGCAGAGCTATTGCCCCATACTGGGAAATGATTAGGGACGCAGTTGTACTTATCTTGGGAGACTTACCGGAATGGAATGCGGAATTGGCATTGTTACATGTCTCGACACAATCCATATCGTCGTATAAGAAATCGATATTACGACACTTGCTTAATGCCGCACAGGCCAATATTCCAGCCCACTGGAAATAGAGTGTAGTTTCTGCCAAGAAAGAGTGGATCCGTAGGGTGGAAGAGATCCAGGGAGCAGAAGAAGCACATGCTACTTTGATGGGACGGGGAACCAGGCACGCGGAGATGTGGATGCCATGGTTCTTATACATTTCCCGTTACCGTGGAGATGGAGACACACTGGGACCCGCGGCAGGGGCACAGGCTGGCACAGACCCTGTTGGAGGGGTTATACCCCATTTAGCTTAACTACCACTATCCCCTGCTTCTACCCTTCTCCTTACCCCTTCTACCTGTACACCAGGACCCCTGGGGGTCGGGATCGAGGCCGGATGAGTTGACTGAGAGAGAGATGGATAACACGATATACCAGGAGGGTAACAGGGATGAACAAAACAGACATCTGCAGATGGAAACTGACAAAATGCACTGCCGCCTAATCAAAAGCACGGAACTTCAGAACACACTGTGTCCTGGATACCCGATGCTTAGACGGGATATACCGAGCTTGACGAATGTCTGACAATCAGATACATGACTTATTTCATCCACGTACGGGAGTAATACCTATACTACGGGGAATTTCGACACTCATCACACAATAACTATAGACGAGGATTCAGGCACCATGGATGGGTGAGGGATACCTGAACAACGCACAAGCTCTGCCATAGGTAACTGTTACGGGGACACTCTAGACTCCGGGCACTACATTTAAGTTACATGTTCTGCCAAGTTCCCACTTGGGATTGGTATATGGAGTTTCCCTACAATAGTGCACTGTTACTTTCAATTTCAAGGCTATAACAGAATTAAGCTTATATGTTCCCTGAGGTGGGACGAGGTTAATTGGACCTACTCCCCTGAAAGTTGATGCGGACCTATGAGTCCACTTATTTCGTAAACGAGCTGACCAATACGCCTGCAAGATGTGTTTTTCTCAGGACGTTGATTTTGTTCTCACTTATGTTATATATGTATATTAAGCATGATTAGACCTGCGAGTCTTACTATTCAGCTTTTGCTTACTATGCAAACAAATATATAAATAAACAGATTTTCCACAAAAAAAAATTAAAAAAGAAAAAAAAAAGAAACGGGGCTTTAATTTTAATGAACTATTCATATATGAAACATAACTTATTATGAAAAAATTTTAAAAAACTGTCAAATTCAGAGGTTTTTTTTTTTTTTTTTTTTTTACAGTTCCGCCTGACATTTTAGCTGTAAATGTCATGATACTGTTTGCTTTTACTGCAATAAAATGCACTTATTTGTACTCAACAATGTCTCACAAGTAAAACAGTACCCTCCATTAACATATTTTACGGTGTTTTGGAAAGTTAGAGTCAAATATAGCACATTCCATTTTTTTTTTTTCACATAAAAATTTGTCAGATTAGTAATATTACAGGAATGAGAATTACCCCCATGATGGCATACCATTTGCAAAAGTACACAACCCAAGGTATTGCAAGTGGGGTATGTCCAGTCTTTTTTAGTAGCCACTTGGTCACAAACAAGATGAAGTGCTGGCCCAATTATCCAATCAGGTGAATTATGAGAAGTTACCGGGTGATCCAACTGAGAAATACCGAGTGAAAATATGTACCATCACCCTTGAGGCCTTGGATAAAGCTTGATTGATAGAAAGATCTTTGATTTTTTTTTTAACATCTCAACACCCTGGGTGCCTTTTTTTTTTTTCTATTTATTTACTTCCTAAGATTCACATATTATGAATCCTCCTGGCAGGCCCATTGTGTCGGGTGTGGCATGTTGTTACAACCATTAGCCCAATATGTTGATGCTTTTCTTCAGGTATTGGTGGTACCTATGAGATATTATATACGTGATACATTGGATTTATTAGGGAAATTAGATGGATAACGATTTTCTCTCAAGTATAACTTTCTTTGTACTGATGTACGTATGCAGTCTGTATACATCTATTCCTCATGTGGGTGGCATGGAGGCTGCAGCACACTGGAAATACTTGATTTGGATCCTGAATTGAGTGAATTTATTTTATCACTACTTGAAATAGTTTTGAAAGTTAACTATTTTACATTTGGTGATGATTTCTTTTTACAGATACAGGGAATTGCGATGGGAGTCATTATGGCTCCATCAAAAAAAAGAGACGAGCTACAAAATTGATAAAGGAAATGTAGCATTTTAGTTACGAAGAATGGTTAAAAAATGTAAATCTCTTTAATTTGGAAAAACGGCACCACAGAGGGGATATGAAAACATTATACAAATATATTCGGGGCAAGTACAAACTATTATTTGGGAATCTATTTATAAACAGGGCTATACATAGGACTCGAGGACATACATTAAGGCTGGAAGAAAGGAGATTTCATCTAAGGCAAACGAAAGGGTTTTTTTTTACCGTAAGAGCAATAAGGATTTGGAATTCTCTGGCCGGAAGAGGTGGTTTTATCAGAGTCCATGCAGATGTTTAAACTGCAATTGGATATATATATTTGCAACAAACATAACATACAGGGATATCATTTCCAATTAGTGGGGTAATAGCTGCTTGATCCAAGGAGACATCTGCCTGCTATTTTGGGGACAAAAAGGATTTTTTTCCTAGTTTGTTGCAAAATAGGAAGCGCTTCAGATTAGGTTTCAAGAAGATTTAGTTCACATCCTATGTTCAAGTATGTCGTAATTTGGCATTGTTATACTGACAATGTGTTCTTTCTTTGGAATAGTTCAGAGGGGGATATATATAATACTGTTCAAATCAGACTTGGATCACTATGTCCATAGCATCAAATTCACCTTGGAATATGACACAACCAGTGTACATTTCTTGGACGTCTTGTTGAGTAATACTGATGATGTATTCGGAAACCAACTGACAAGGTTCCATTCTTACCAGCTAATTGCTTTCATCCTGCCATCATGATTCACAGTCTTCCTTTCAGCCAACTATTACAAGTTTGGTGGACTGTTTCTCAGAGGAGAATTTTGATACTCAAGCATGCAAGTGACTTTTGATCCCGTGGGTATAGTGAAACTTCTTTGCAAGAAGCATTGGACAAAGTGAACAGGGTAGAGAGGAACACCCTATTGAAATCTCGGGGTAAGAAAAAATCATCTAATCGCATTCCATGCATCACCACGTATTCACCAAAATCTGCATTTGTTAGACATGACATCAACAAGAATTGTCATGCGTTACAGAGTGATCCATCCATTCGAGATCTCCTTAGTGAGAGACTGATTATGGTGTACAAGAGATCCAGAAATAGCAAAGTCTTGATATGACCTTCTAGATCCTCAGCGCCTGCCAATCTTTCCACTACTAAGGGGATGCAACATTGTGGCCACTGTGCTAGCTGTAACAATACTGTAACAGGTTCTGGGTTCACCCACCCAAGAAAAGGCAAACTATTTTACATCAAAGAGTTTTGTGTTCCACAGCTATGAAGCTCAGATACACTCAGCTAATTACTATGGAAGTCAATTCAATGTTCCTACTCATTGGTCTATTATTATAATTCTGTCTCAGGGTTGATCTTATTATATAATCACATTCCCAACAGAGAAGGTTTTCACATAATTGTTACACTACAACAGACCTGCACAACTTGGCAACTACTGGTAGACCAAGCAGTCAAAGGGGATTCTAAGACCAGGCCTGTTTTGACTACAAGAAAGCCTATGACTCAATACCACACACATGGGTACTGGAATGCTTGGCTCTCTACAAGGTCAGCAAGACGATAAGATAAGTTTTCCACTCAATGGGCAAATGGAAAACTACTCTAGAAGCCAATTCCAGGACAATAACTCAAGTGAACATCAAATGTGGCATATACCAAGGTAATGCGCTATCTCCAATTATGCATAGGCCTTAACCACCCTTAGCCAGATCATCAAGAAGAGTGGATACGGATACAGGTTCAAGAGTGGAGCTACCATCAGCCACCTAATCTACATGGATGACATCAAGCTGTATGCCAAGAATGAGCGGGACATTGACTCACTGATCCACCTAACTAAGATATACAGCAAGGACATTGGAATGTCGTTTATACTAGAGAAATGCGGGTGGATGGTAGCAAAAAAAAGGGAAGATGATCAGGACAGAAGGCCAAGATGATGTAGAGGACAGCTACAAGTACCTGGAAGTACCACAAACGCATGGCAACCATGAGGAAGAGGCAAGGAGGATAGCAACATCCAAATACCTCCAAAGAGTCAGACCGGTCCTGAAGTCCCAGCTCTATGGCAAGAACAAAATCCAAGCCATCAACAAATATGCCCTACCGGTCAGGTGCCCAGCTGGAATAATAACCTGGCCAAGAGAAAAACTGGTCACCTTGGATGTCAAGACCAGAAAACTACTCACTATGAATTGAGTATTCCACCTGAAATCCAGCACCCAGAGACTGTACACCTACCGGATGGAAGGAGGTTGGGGCCTGATGAGTGTCAAGGCCACAGTCCTGGATGAAACAGGTACATCATGAAGATGGCTCCCAAAGATGAACTGCTAATGGAATGTCTGAGAGTTCAACAGATAGAGGATGCAGAAAAAGAGGAGGTTCTTTGGCCAGACAAACCTCTACATGGGGTATACCACTGGCAGATAGTGGATGTGGCTCACATGACAAAATCCTACCAGTGGTTGGAAAAGGCAGGACTGAAAGACAGCACTAATCCTTGCAGCACAGGAACAGGCACTCAGCACAAGATCAATAGAAGCTGGAGTCTACCACACCAGGCAAGACTGTGCAAAGAGGCCTCTGAGACAGTCCAGCACCTAGTAGTTGGATGCAAGATGTTAGCAGGAACAGCATAAACAGAGAGACACAGCCAAGTTGCTGGGATTGTGTACCGAAACATCTGTACAGAATATAGTTTGGACCTGGATAAGTCCAGATGGGAGATACCATAAAGGGTAGTTGAGAATGACAGGCCTAAGATCCTGTGGGACTTCAAGATACATACAGAAAAGCAAGTGCTGGCCAACCAATCCGACATTGTGGTGGTAGACAAGGAATAGGAGACTGTAGTCGTGGTGGGACATCTGAGATCGCTGTCCAGAAGAGTGCAGTTCTAGATACAGCTAAGATACTGCACAGAACCCTCAAACTTCCAGGCCTCAGGTAAAGGATCCGAGAATGAGGAATAAACATACCACTCAGGAGGGGTGAGAAAATCTATTTTTTTTAAATGTATTTATAATTTATATATATATATATATATATATATATATAATTTTTTTTTTTGCACTCAGGCTAAAATATTATCTTTCTATTTATAAATTAATTATTATTATTATTTTTTTATACTTTTTTTTTTTTTATACATTTTTTAATACATTTTTTTAAATGCCGGGTGCCAGTCCAGGTTTGAACATTCAAAGCCGGAAATAGATGGGCTGCACTCACGTTCTTTCTGTTTATAGTTTTCTTTATTCCAACATGTAAATATAGATCGATGTTTCAGTCCACTTAGGGACTTTCCAGTTATTTGATCCTAAGGAAAGTCCCTAAGTGGACTGAAACGTTGATCTATATTGACATGTTGGAATAAAGAAAACTCTACTCAGAAAGACCGTGCGTGCAGCCCATCTATTTCCCAATATATATATATATATATATATATATATATATATATATTATAAAAAGAGAGATGATTTAGGCACTCACCCTTTGAAAACTTTCTGATTATTCTTGCCTTTGGTGCTACCAGCGTCAAACATATATCCAGAGATTAATAGGAGCACTCAGAAGGACTTCGTTTTCGTGTTTTTAATGTGGCAAAAAAGTTTACATCAAAGTGTAACGCATCAAATCAATTGATGTTTCGACCCCTAAGGGTCTTTTTCATGATCTTGAAAAAGACCCTTAGGGGTCGAAACGTCGATTGATTTGATGCGTTACACTTTGATGTAAACTTTTTTGCCACATTAAAAACACGAAAACTAAGTCCTTCTGAGTGCTCCTATTAATCTCTGGATATATACCGTATTTATCGGCGTATAACACGCACTTTTTCTCCCTGAAAATAGGGGGAAAATGATAGGTGCGTGTTATACGCCGATATACCATATTTACTTACCTGTCTTGAAACGTTGTCCGGTGTTCAACGCGCACCGCGGTACTGGAACTTCAATTTCAGGTTCCGGTTTCCGGCGGGACTGAAAGGAAGTGTGCATACTTCCTTTCAGTCCCGCCGGAAACCGGAACCTGAAATTGAAGTTCCTGTACTGCGGTGTGCGCTGTGAAGCCGGCCCACGCTTCAAGACAGGTAAGTAAATATGGGACAAGGGGAGAGGGGGACACTATGGGAGGGGGGGGGAGAACCCTATGGGAGGGGGGGGAGAACCCTATGGGTTGAGGGGGGGAACACTATGGGAGGGGGGAGAATACTATGGGAGGGGGGAGATTACTATGGAAAGGGGGGGGAGCACTATGTGATGAGGGGGGGGCACTATGTGATGAGGGGGGGCACTATGGGAGGGGGGAACACTATGGGAGGGGGTCAGGGCCGTCTTTAATATGGATTGGACCCTGGGCAAACATTTGCTTGGGCCCCCTAAACCCTGTCGTCCCCTCCCTGGCATGCAATCATGCCCCCCACCCCAACGCAGAGGCGGACGTAAAGTAGAGAGGGCTCTGGTGCATGAATTATTTTGGGCAAGAGGGGGCAAAAGGTAGATCCCCATCTGTCATGCAACTCCAACAATGCTTTGACAGCGTGGGCGCTACCATTTTCCCATGCATGCAGGGTTGTATTTAGCACTGAGCAGTATTTGTGTGTTTGAGTGTAAGCATGTTTTTGTGTGGAGTATGTTTGTGTGAATGTAGGGGTGTGTTTGTATGTGGAGATGGCATTTAAATGCAAGTATGCATTTATGTGTAGTGTTGGTTTATGAATACACTGGTGTGTTTATATAGAATTTTGTTGTTTAGAAAAATAGGTGTGTTTATATGTAGTGTTGAAGTTTGAATGCAGGTGTGTATTTGCGTGTAGTGTTGAATGCTGAGATGTATGCACAAGTACACATGCACTGTCACAAACACACACACACTGTGATACACATACACACAAAAACACTTGCAGATAAACAGATATACACAATCATACATACGGAGCTATACAGACACATTTACACACACTGACACACACACATACAGACACACAACCTGGCACACATGCAGACACACAGATACACACGCAGATACAATGACAACATACAGATACACAGACACACACAATGACAACATACAGATACACAGACACACACAATGACAACATACAGACACACAGTACATAACCTGACAAGTGCAGATACAAACACTGACACACATGCAGATACACACATTGGCTACATACAGATACATGCACAGGTATACACACATACTGACAACATACAGATACACACTGACACACACACACTGACACTGTGACAGACATACTGACACTGTGACAGACATACATACTGACACACACAAAGACATACATACTGACACACACACAGACAGACATACTGACACACACACAGACAGACATACTGACACACACACAGACAGACATACTGACACACAGACATACTGACACACACACAGACATACTGACACACACACATACATACTGACACACACACATACATACTGACACACACACATACATACTGACACACACACACAGAGACATACTGACACACACAGACAGACATACTGACACACAGACAAACATACTGACACACACACACACACACACAGACACTCTTCAGTTTCCTACCTTTGAAAGAGGCTTCCTTCCCTGGGGTCCAGTGTGCTGGCTGGGGTAATTGGGAGTCTGGCTCTGCTTGCTCCCCCTCCTCACTGGAACCTGGCTCAGCAGCCTCCTGCGCGACCCGATGTCTGTGTGGTGGGAGGAAGTGATTTGCGGATGTCACTTCCTCCCATGCAGCCGTTAAGCAAGGGCCCGGTCGCGCTGCTAAAGGGCCACAGCGCCGACCGGACCCCTGCTGGAACATGCTCACTGGGTAGCCCTAAGGGTATGGGCCACCCGGTGGGCCCCCTTAGTGTGCGGGCCCCGGTGCAGCCGCAATACTAACACCGCAGGCCCATTAGGTAGGGAAATATTAAACAAATAAATAAAATTATTGCAGACAGCGGGGCCCACGGGGCAGCTGCTTTGGGCCCCCCATGAGTAACTGGGCCCAGGGCAGCTGCCCCGTTTGCCCCTCCTTAAAGACGGCCCTGGAGGGGGTGGAGAATACTATGGGGGGAGAATACTATGGAATGGGGGGGAACACTATGGGATGAGGGGGGGATACTATGGGAGGGGGGAAATTTCCTCGAATTTCCTTCTTAAAATGAGGTGCGTGTTATACGCCGATAAATACGGTGTGTGTGTGTGTATATATATATATATATATATATATATATATATATTGGCAATTTGGCCTGGATTTGGGGGAGGTGCTGGTATCCACTCCTAGCCTACTTAAGGCACTCCCCTTACCGTTCGAGGTCAGCGTTGAACGAGGATCCACTTCCGGGTTCTCTCAGACGCCATCTTGGTTTTCTTATCTACGAGTTTCTCCGCGGCAAGCAGTGTCCAGGAATTCTGTTGCAGGCCTTTTCCGTCCGTCCAGCTTCTTACCCCGGTCTTCGTCGTAGATCGCTTCCCAGGGACTCCTAAACCGTAAATTAGACCTACCTGTCACGCCAGGATCGGTTCCCACGGCGCACGTTACAGCACGGGTCCTCGCTTTACGTTTTTTTCCCTGCTATGCTGCAATTACACAAGCCGTTCGCAGCTTCATTTTGTACGGTTATTCGGCTAAATCATGTGTATTAGTTAAGTGATCATTTCGCACATAACTGTTCCCTTGCTACACTGAACAAGTTATCATTTCGGTTGTTTTGCCATTCGGCACTTTATTCATGATATACTTAAGCACGCTTGCTGTTCGCATAAAATTCATACGTTTAAACTATTCGTCCTAGCTTCTGTTTCCCTTCACACTGTTTTTCGGTTGTCTTGCTATGTATTACGCATAAATCCTTTCGGGAGTTACAATTCATAATTTCATAACATTCGGTTAATGATTTGCTTGTTTAAATAGACAGATTATTTCCATTTCTGTTTAAAGTTATCAGTATTCTATCAATGTTCATGAAACCAGCTAACATATATGTATGGATCATTTTGACTCCCACGCTTTCAGGAGTTTTTCCATACTTATCCATTTCATTTAAATTGGTTCAGCCTACATTACAGGCCTCATTTCTGTGTTTTAAACTATGACAAATACATAAGGATACAGTTTTCCTTTTCATGCATGCGTGGGTTGAATCACACGTACTGATTCAACCAATAATGCGTCTTTTTACTGCACAGTAATATATATATATATATATATATATATATATATATATATATATATATATATATATATATATATATATATAATATAGAAAATAATCTTGCACTCCATGTAATGAAAAAGTATTTGCCCGGTGCTTGTCAAGCAAAGTATAGAACAGGATCATCAAGATAGCACTCTCAGGACTCTGAAGTAAAATTTTACTTTGAATAACTTCTAAATAAAAAAAATCGACGTTTCAGTCTGTTACACACAGACTTTCATCAGTACTAATCCAAACAAAGAAAAATACTATATATACAAATATAAGAACAAGCAATTAACTTACCCCCCACCGGAATAAACTACTGCTCCCTGTCAGCTCGGTCCGAAAATCGCGCGGGTTCCACCGTCGTCAACGTGTGCGTGACGTCATCACTCGGCGTCATTACCACGTCACGCAGGGCCGTCTTTAAGGAGGGGCAAACGGGGCAGCTGCCCTGGGCCCAGTTACTCATGGGGGGCCCAAAGCAGCTGCCCCGTGGGCCCCGCTGTCTGCAATATTTTTTTTTTTTGTAATATTTCCCTACCTAATGGGCCCGCGGTGTTAGTATTGCGGCTGCACCGGGGCCCGCACACTAAGGGGGCCCACCGGGTGGCCCATACCCTTAGGGCTACCCAGTGAGCATGTTCCAGCAGGGGTCCGGTCGGCGCTGTGGCCCTTTAGCAGCGCGACCGGGCCCTTGCTTAACGGCTGCATGGGAGGAAGTGACGTCTGCGAATCACTTCCTCCCACCACACAGACATCGGGCCGTGCAGGAGGCTGCTGAGCCAGGTTCCAGTGAGGAGGGGGAGCAAGCAGAGCCAGACTCCCAACTACCCCAGCCAGCACACTGGACCCCAGGGAAGGAAGCCTCTTTCAAAGGTAGGAAACTGAAGAGTGTCTGTGTGTGTGTGTGTGTGTGTCAGTATGTTTGTCTGTGTGTGTCAGTATGTCTCTGTGTATGTGTGTCTGTATGCCTGTGTGTGTGTGTCAGTATGTATGTCTGTGTGTCAGTATGTATGTCTGTGTGTCAGTATGTATGTGTGTGTGTGTCAGTATGTATGTGTGTGTGTCAGTATGTCTGTCTGTGTGTGTCAGTATGTCTGTCTGTGTGTGTGTCAGTATGTCTGTCTGTGTGTGTGTCAGTATGTATGTCTGTGTGTGTGTCAGTATGTATGTCTTTGTGTGTGTCAGTATGTATGTCTGTCACAGTGTCAGTATGTCTGTCACAGTGTCAGTGTGTGTGTGTCAGTGTGTATCTGTATGTTGTCAGTATGTGTGTATACCTGTGCATGTATCTGTATGTAGCCAATGTGTGTATCTGCATGTGTGTCAGTGTTTGTATCTGCACTTGTCAGGTTATGTACTGTGTGTCTGTATGTTGTCATTGTGTGTATCTGTATGTTGTCATTGTATCTGCGTGTGTATCTGTGTGTCTGCATGTGTGCCAGGTTGTGTGTCTGTATGTGTGTGTGTCAGTGTGTGTAAATGTGTCTGTATAGCTCCGTATGTATGATTGTGTATATCTGTTTATCTGCAAGTGTTTTTGTGTGTATGTGTATCACAGTGTGTGTGTTTGTGACAGTGCATGTGTACTTGTGCATACATCTCAGCATTCAACACTACACGCAAATACACACCTGCATTCAAACTTCAACACTACATATAAACACACCTCTTTTTCTAAACAACAAAATTCTATATAAACACACCAGTGTATTCATAAACCAACACTACACATAAATGCATACTTGCATTTAAATGCCATCTCCACATACAAACACACCCCTACATTCACACAAACATACTCCATACAAAAACATGCTTACACTCGAACACACAAATACTGCTCAGTGAAATACAACCCTGCATGCATGGGAAAATGGTAGCGCCCACGCTGTCAAAGCATTGTTGGAGTTGCATGACAGATGGGGATCTACCTTTTGCCCCCTCTTGCCCAAAATAATTCATGCACCAGAGCCCTCTCTACTTTACGTCCGCCTCTGCGTTGGGGTGGGGGGCATGATTGCATGCCAGGGAGGGGACGACAGGGTTTAGGGGGCCCAAGCAAATGTTTGCCCAGGGTCCAATCCATATTAAAGACGGCCCTGACGTCACGTGATCGGCCGGAGAACAGGAGTTGGTTGCTATGAGACCTAGGTGTCCATAGCAACTAAAATAATATAAAGAAAGGAGCTGAATAGCTCGGGGGAAATCTACTGTCATGTGCATAACAAGTTTAGACAAAGAAATACACCAAACCTAATAAATCGTAAAATACACAGGAAATGCAGCCATGAATACAATAAACAATAATTGTATAACCACAAAACGAAACAAATATATAAAAATAATACTCGCATTGAAGAAGCAGAGCAGGCATATTAATCAATCCAGTAAGGATATCCTGAAAAGAAAGGATTACATATTATGTACATATATATGGAGATATAGCATCTAGAAAGATATGGACATTCCACAATAGCTGATAACAAAAATTAATCAATAAATAATCAATATATTTTATACAGAGAGTTAATTGAGGAGGGTTCAGGCTGAACACAGCCACGACTAAATATTATAATTCGGCCTCAAGATAGTAAGAGAATCAAAAAATCACCAAATCCAAAAGGAGAATAGAGATTAAATATCCACTGGAATACTTATATCCGTAAAGCAAGACAGCAAACATAAGGAATCCCAGAGGTAGATACAGGACTACCAAGCAAATAGATTGTAGTTAAACCTCCACTCATGTGAACGATCCAATCCACTCCAGACCGGTATCTATGGACCAGGATACTATCCAAGTAAATAATAGAGTCCAAACACAAAAAATAATACCATGATCTACAGGGCAATTCGGGTGTATGCCTATCCCCCAGGGTGGGCATCACTACCCGTACTCCATAGCATCAGGTATAATAAATGTACACAGGGATAAAGAGAAATCTCTCCTAATATTGAATCGAATAATGTGACAATATGGTACACTTTAACGGATTATACATGAATGGAACCACATAATGAAAGAACACAAAAGTCCTGAGTATAAGGGAGGGTACTCTATTCAAAACAGGGTAAGTACCAAAACACCACCCTTAGTATGGTGCAATACAACCACCTGGACCATACATGGACCAAACAAAAACTAGAATAATACCGTAATCTACAGGGCAGTTGGGGTGTATGCCTATCCCCCAGGGTGGGCATCACTACCCCTACTCCATAGCATCAGGTCTAATGAATATACAAAGAAACCAAAAGAAATGTATCCTAGAATTGAATCGAACAATGTGACAATATGGTACACTTTAACGGTTTAGAAGTAAATGGAACCACATAATAAGGAAAGGTACCATATTAACAGCAGGATATGTACCAAACCGACACCCTTAGTTTGGTGTAATACGCTCATACATGTACTATCCATGACACAATCAAACTGAGCCATAGAGATGGTACCTAAACCCACCGGATGGGTACCAAGCTCCCACTACAGTTTGTGCCAGGGTAAACAAATTCATAAGAAGGCAGACAACGAATATTTCTCATTTAGTCCATTCGGATGGACAGTGTGCAATGTCCTGATCCAATACAGCTCCCTCTGTAAGAGCATCTTTTTGCGATCACCGCCTCTTCTAGGCATGGGAACATGATCAATAGCCATCAATTTCATAGATGGAAGGGTGTGGCCTTGTTCGAGGAAGTGTTTGGCCACTGGTAGTTCAGATTTATTATCCCTATGTGCCGTCCTGATGCTCGACCTGTGGTTACGAATCCGTTCTCTCAACGGTAGATCGGTTTTCCCGATGTAAGTTAGCCCACAGGGGCACATCAATTTGTAGACCACTAAGTCACTTGTACATGTTAAGCGATGTTGTATACGGTAACTAGTGCCCGTGTGTGGATGAGTGAATGTTTTCCCTGGGATCATATGTCCACAGGTTAGACATCCTAGACATCGATAACAACCCAAATTCTGCGTTGTTTTCTCCTTCAGGTAACCGTGTATAGGATCCGTCTTCACTAATAGATCCCTCAAGTTTTCGTTTCCTTTATAACAAATCATGGGTGGTTGCTGGAAGATAGCCGGTAGGGTGACATCATTTTTTTAACACTCTCCAGTTATTGTAGATGATGTCCCTAAATTTTAGCGATGATGTGGTATATGTTGTACTGAAGACCAGTCTATTGGGCTGTACCGTGGGTGTTAAAGTGCCAGTAGTTGCAAGACATCTGTTTAGGGCTTTCTGTAACACATAGTTATTGTATCCACGCTCGCGGAATTTATTCCACATACTGTTAAGTTGATCTTGAGCTTTGCTGAAGTTAGAATTGTTTCTAAGCACTCGCAGAAATTGTGAGTAAGGCAATGAATTGTTTAATGAATTTTTTAATGATGTGGGATGAAAACTGCTTGCCTGTAGTAGCGTATTCCGATCTGTAGGTTTGGAGTACAGGGTGTAAGTCAGGCTAGAATCTTCACGTATTACTCTGACGTCCAAGAAGTCCACAGAAGATGGATCAATCACAGCTGTGAGTTCTATGTTGGAAGTGCATGAATTGATCTGTACAATCATTTGTTCCACCTCCATTGTGGTACCCCTGATTAACATGACCATGTTGTCGATATAGCGGACGTACATCAGGATACGGTCTCTGTAGGGTTCCAAAATACAATTGGTCTCAAAGTTGAACATATAGCCGTTTGCATACATGGGTGCCATAGCAGCACCCATGGATGTTCCTGCAATCTGTCTGTAGCAATCAGATTTGAATATGAAGTAATTTTGAGAAAGTACAATGTCCAATAATTCCAACGTAAACTCTATTGGAGGGCCAGCATAGTAAGTGGACGTGGCTAAAATAGATCTCATCGCCTCTATCCCTTCTTGGTGCGGTATTACCGTATACAGGCTTTTCACATCGCAAGTCACTAGGACTGTAGGTTCAGGAGGTAACCTCATCTCAGATAATTGCTTGATGAAGCTAGGGGTATCCTTGATACACGTAGGGAGATGCTCAATGGTTTCCTTAAATAGATAATCCAACCATTTAGCCAATGGTTCCAATACACCCCCTATTGCAGATACAATGGGGCGACCAGGGTTTTTTTCCTTATTTTTGTGGACCTTTGGCAGTGTGTATAGCACTGGGGTCCTAGGTGCTGTTGACTGTAGCTATGAGAATAATTCCATAGAGATATAGTTGGAATGCAATCCTCGCAATAAACAAGTTTCAATTTGGCGAATAACTTGATCTGTGGGGTCATTTGGCAACTTATAATAGGTCGATTGATCCGAGAGTTGTCCCAAAATTTCAGAGTGGTAATCAGGATAATTTTGAATTACGATACCGCCTCCCTTGTCAGCTGGTCTAATGACGATGTTCTTGTCACTAGACAGTGACTTAATCATTGCTCGATCCTTACGTGTACAATTAGAGTGGTATGGAAGGTTTTCTTTCAAGTGATCAGATGATTCTTTGAGCACTGAACGTAAAAACGTCTTAATAGAGGCCTGATTGGGCATAGGATCGAATTTACTTTTTTTCTTGAATTGAGAAGACGTGTTGGAACTATCAGTGGATTTAGACTTAAAAAAATCTTTAAGTCTTAATGAACGGCCGAACTTGTAGAGTTCCACCTCCCAGTTCAAAGGACTTGGTTTGGAGGTAGGAACAAAGGACAGTCCCTTACTTAATAAACTTACTTCATCCACTGATAGAATTCTTGATGATAGATTAAAGATAGGAACTATCTCTGCTGGCGGGAAGGTCTGCCTCTTCCCCCAAAAGGTCCGCCCCTTCTGGCCACGTCTTGTGATATGTCTGCGCCTGACACACCGTGTCTGCTCTGGTACCGTGTCCGTATAACCGTATCTTCTGATGACGACGTCTCTAAAAAAGGTTGTGATGTGCCAGACGCACCACCCTGTTGACGTGTAGAACCTTGTTCACGTGGATATTCCGATTCTGACGTAGATTCACCAGAAGTTTTGTCAATCGTATATTGTCTGGGCTTTCTAATAGGTCTGCGTTTCTTTAAAGTATGGTAGATCATTCTTCCCACTCAGCCATCTATATACTCGATGCTCCTTATAGTCTGCAGTTACTTTGTCTTGTTTTTCTCTTTTAAATCTTATGAGATCTGTTTTGTAATTTATGATATTTTCATCCAATTTCAATAAAGTCGGTGCAGACTCTAATGCTGATAACAATACCGCTTGTTTGGTTTCTAATTCAGAGATTCTTCTTCTGACCTGTACAAGGTCCTCTCTCACATCTTCAATAATAATAAGCATTAAGTCTAAAGAACACTTATTCAACACTTAAATCCATCTCCTACAAACATGTGGCTTTAATCTGCCAATAGTAGGGATATTCCTCACACGGAAACCTCTTGGAATTTGTAACTTCATATGGTACTCTGATAAAAAAAGACCATGCAAATCTAAGTCGGTTTCTCATTTTATTAGGCGTAACAATTCAAAATAAATGTCCCTCAGGGACGTAGTATTGGGTAATTCTGTAGTGGATGCTGCCCAACGGATTCTATCTGCATCCTCTTCACTATATTGTGTCATGCCTTAACTATAATATCCCCTTACTTCCTGGTTCCACGGAGCTTAGCCACACCTCTTCATGACTCGGTCTCCCTATTTAATCTGACCGCACCAGCTGATCGAGGCTGGATTAATGAACTACGTTCTGTACACACGAACTGGCTGCAACTTAGTTGTGAAATCCTGCTGTTACCGGACCGGAATAGAAGACTTCAAGTTCCCTTCGCCTCTCCTCATCCACGGCTAAAGCTGAACTCTATCCATGCAGGATAATCTGCCTCTGAGGAATCTCGGGAACCAGTGTTCTATAAGCCGGAAGCTAAGTAAAACTTCTCTGATAAACGTTGCATCTAAAGCTGTTATTTCCTGTCTCCAAAGTCCTTCGTTAAAGCCTACCGTTACAGCTAACTTCAACACATACTTGTCTCAGTTAGCTGCATCTATCTTTCTTCAGTTAAAGTCAATGGAACAGCTATTGTAACTTCTTATCATCTAATTAACTAATACTACTAAAGGACTCTTGCTGCTTCAGTTCCGTTTACTCCTTAAAGCAACAGTGCATGTAACTGTGGACTTCATTTATCGTTTATTGCTTAATGCTACAGTACCTGTATATTGGAATAAAAGTCAATACCAATTACTTCTAATAAATATTCGAACTATAAGAAATCTGCAGTTGTGTTCCTTCATATGAAATGTTTAAACGTGACAGATTAATCCAGCCATTGTAATGGATCCAGCAGATTTCGATTCTACTATAGCTACGCTGCATCAAAGAGTTGATACACTAGTCCAAGGTATGCAAGAACTGCAAGTTACTCACGAAAGACTTTTCACCTATGTCAGAGATTTACAAACTCGTACTCCTCATACTACTCTGCTCTCGGCTAGTGATCCTGCTGTATGTAACCCTGAAAAATTCTATGGTGATCGTTCCAAATATAAGGAGTTTTTTTATTCCTGCAAACTATTGATTGCTTTAAAACCTAGAGCTTATCCCACAGAAAGATCTAAGGTTTTTTCAGTTATTTCCTTTCTAAGAGGTGAACCTATGTTCTGGGCCCATACCTTTTTGGACAATGATGAACCCATCTTAGGCTCACTGGATGAATTTTTTGAAGCCATGTCTCTTCTCTATGAAGATCCTAATAAACAAGCTACAGCTGATTTAACAATCAGAACACTACAGCAAAGAAATAGACCCGTTGAAGATTATATTGCTGAATTCAAAAGATGGGCTGTTGAAACGCAATGGAATGACATCACATTGCGCAACCAGTTTCGAATTGGTTTATCTGAAGCTGTAAAAGATGAACTCTCTAGAACAGAACTCCCTACTACTTTGAACGCTCTAATTCACTTATCAATCAGCATTGACAGAAGATTAAGAGAAAGAAAGGCAGAAAAAGCCCTTTTACATTCTAAAGACCGTAAGCCTTTCACTCCCTCAAAAGCTCCAGAAAAGACTTCCTTACCAAGTGAATCTATGGAAATAGGGGTAATACGAAGTCCTCTTACTCCTGCAGAGAAGAACCGAAGACGTCAATTAAACCTATGCATGTATTGTGCCTCTCAAGATCATCTGGTTGCTGTTTGTCCCTTATTAAAACGGACAAAGGCCGGTAGACAAGCTTATACCTCTGCTATCTTCAGTGCACTCCCTTCAACATCAACCAATCCGTTCTTAACTGTATCCCTTGTCTTACAGTGGGATAAGGTGAGAATTGTGACTGAAGCTCTCATCGATTCTGGTGCACATGGAGTATTCATCGATTCAACCTTCGTAACAAAGAATAGAATTCCTTGTGTTCAAAAAGCTAACTCTGTTCCTATTAAAGTGATTGATGGCTCCTTTATATCCTCGGGACCGATTCTTCATGAAACCATCCCTCTAAAGGTAACCACAAATCACATACATACTGAATTTCTAGTATTTGATGTTATTCCGTCACCTCTCTATCCCGTTATAATAGGGATCAACTGGTTAAGGAACCACAACCCTCAAATTTCTTGGTCTCCTTTCTCCATCACCTTTAACTCACATTATTGTAAAGAAACATGTTTACAACAAATTCCTATTCTTCAAATCTCTAAAGAACCAACCATACCCTCTTGTTATTCAGAATTTTCAGATGTCTTCAGTAAAAAAGAAGCTGAAACGCTCCCGCCTCATCGTGCTTACGATTGTCCTATAGACCTCATACCTGGTGCCCCAGTACCATTTGGGCACATCTACCCTCTCTCTGAGGCTGAATTACAAATTCTCAAAGAATATCTAGATGAAAATCTACGGAAAGGGTTTATTAGACCCTCTAGTTCACCTGCTGCCTCAAGTATGTTTTTTGTAAGAAACAAAGACCAGACTATTCGTCCTATCATTGACTACAGAGCCTTAAATAAAATAACAGTTAAAAATCGTTATCCTCTTCCTCTCATCAATGAACTGGTTGAACGATTGAAAACTGCTACCATCTACACTAAGCTTGACCTTCGCGGGGCATATAATCTCGTCAGGATAAAGGCTAATGATGAATGGAAGACTGCTTTCCGAACAAGGTATGGCCTCTTTGAATATCTGGTAATGCCTTTTGGCCTTTGCAACGCCCCTGCAACTTTTCAACACTTCATAAATGATATCTTTAGAGACCTATTGGACGTCTGTGTCATCATTTATTTAGATGATATTCTCATATACTCCAACACTCCTGAGGAACATAGAAAACATGTCAGATGGGTGTTATCAAGACTCAGAACTCACAAATTATTCGCTAAACCTGAAAAATGTCTTTTCCATGTCAAAGAAATTACCTTCTTAGGTTATGTCATCTCCCCTCATTCAATAGGTATGGACAATGCAAAAGTCGATTGTATCATCAACTGGCCTGTTCCCTCTACAGTTAAAGAATTACAGCGATTTCTAGGATTCGCCAATTTCTACAGAAAATTTATTAAAAACTACTCTGAGATAGTTCACCCACTCAATCAACTTAACAGAAAAAATTATCCCTTCAATTGGAACGAGAAGGCTCAAACTGCCTTCACCGAATTAAAGAGAAAGTTTACAACAGCTCCTATTCTTCAACTTCCAAATCCTTCATATCTTTATGTCCTTGAAACGGATGCTTCGGAATTTGCAATTGGAGCTGTCCTCTCTCAACACAAAACTCCTCAAGACCCTCTTCATCCTGTTGCCTTCTTCTCACGATCATTATCTCCTGCTGAAAAGAATTATCCTACAGGAGAAAAAGAATTATTAAGTATCAAAGTGGCTTTAGAAACCTGGAGACACCTTCTTGAAGGCGCTCGGAACTCTTTAATCATTTATACTGACCATAAAAATCTCGAATATCTTCACTCCAATAAAACACTGTCTGCTCGACAAGTAAGATGGAATCTCTTTTTTTCCCGGTTCAACTTCCAAATCGTCTTTAGACCTGGGTCTAGAAACAAAAAGGCTGATGCCCTTTCCAGGATCCATAAGGACACTGAGATTGAACCTCCTTCGCCTAAAGTCATTGGAATCTTATCTTCTCTTATTGACGACATTAAAGATCTCAGTGAAGATGCTCTCGAACTTCCTAAATCAATTAAATTATCTAAGAAAAACGGTCTCTACTATTTCAAAGACCGGATTTACGTGCCTCCATCCTTCAGAATTAAAGTACTCGAATTTATTCATGATTCTCCTCTGGCAGGTCATCCAGGTATAAAGAAGACCCTTGAATTGTCCAAAAGATACTATTGGTGGCCTCGTCAAGACCAAACTATTGAATCTTATGTTAAATCTTGTTCTGTATGCCAAAGATCAAAACATGTCCATCATCAACCATTTGGTCAATTATTGAATTTACCAATTCCTGAACGACCTTGGCAATCCATCTCTATGGATTTCTTGGTAGAATTACCTCCTTCTCATCATCACACTACCATTTTAGTGGTAGTAGACCGCTTCACAAAAATGTCTCATTTCATTCCTTTAAAGAAGTTACCTTCGTCCTCTGAACTTTCGAAAACATTTCTTGACAACATAGTTAAACTTCACGGACTGCCAGACAAAATCATTTCAGACCGAGGAACTCAATTTACCTCCAAATTCTGGACTGCCTTATGTGCCACTCTTCATATCCAACGTAAACTATCATCTGCATATCATCCTCAAACAGATGGACAAACTGAAAGAGTCAACCAATGCTTAGAACAATATCTACGATGTTATTGCTCTCACTTACAAGACGATTGGATAACTTGGTTACCTATGGCAGAATTCGCATACAATAACTCTTTTCATACCAGCAGTAAAATGACTCCATTTCTATCCAATTATGGATTTCATCCTTCCTCATTTCCTGCTCAGACAAGTTCTTCATCTAATCTCTCCGATTCGAATCAAATCTCTCATATGTCCTCTTTATTCAAAAAATTGCATGACAATCTTGAATTGGCCTCCTCCACTCAAAAGAAGTTTTTTGATACAAAACGACAACCTTCACCTTCTTATCAAATCGGTGATCTTGTCTGGCTTTCCTCAAAGAACATTTCTACAAACCGTCCATCAAAGAAGTTAAGTTCTCTTTTCCTTGGTCCTTTTCCAATACTATCGATTATCAACCGTAATGTTGTTAAATTGAAACTTCCACCTACTTTAAAGCTACATCCTGTTTTTCATGTGTCATTACTGAAGCCTCATCATCCTGACCCTTTCCAAAGGAATGTCACTACTTCTCCTGACCCTATACTGGTCCAGGGTGAAGAAGAATACGAGATTCAAAGTATACTGGATTCAAGGTTCCATCGTGGCTCCTTACAATATCTCATCAGATGGAAAGGATATGGAGTTGATGAAGATACATGGGAAAACTCCTCTGACGTTCATGCTGACAAATTAGTTTCCCAGTTTCACAAACGCTACCCTTCTAAACCAAGTCAATAGCACCCAGAGGTTGCTCATTAAGGAGGGGATACTGTCATGCCTTAACTATAATATCCCCTTACTTCCTGGTTCCACGGAGCTTAGCCACACCTCTTCATGACTCGGTCTCCCTATTTAATCTGACCGCACCAGCTGATCGAGGCTGGATTAATGAACTACGTTCTGTACACACGAACTGGCTGCAACTTAGTTGTGAAATCCTGCTGTTACCGGACCGGAATAGAAGACTTCAAGTTCCCTTCGCCTCTCCTCATCCACGGCTAAAGCTGAACTCTATCCATGCAGGATAATCTGCCTCTGAGGAATCTCGGGAACCAGTGTTCTATAAGCCGGAAGCTAAGTAAAACTTCTCTGATAAACGTTGCATCTAAAGCTGTTATTTCCTGTCTCCAAAGTCCTTCGTTAAAGCCTACCGTTACAGCTAACTTCAACACATACTTGTCTCAGTTAGCTGCATCTATCTTTCTTCAGTTAAAGTCAATGGAACAGCTATTGTAACTTCTTATCATCTAATTAACTAATACTACTAAAGGACTCTTGCTGCTTCAGTTCCGTTTACTCCTTAAAGCTACAGTGCATGTAACTGTGGACTTCATTTATCGTTTATTGCTTAATGCTACAGTACCTGTATATTGGAATAAAAGTCAATACCAATTACTTCTAATAAATATTCGAACTATAAGAAATCTGCAGTTGTGTTCCTTCATATGAAATGTTTAAACGTGACATATTGCCATGTTTCTGCTTGATCAGACAAACCCCCAGCAAGAGAGAAAACATCTTCCATAGATGAAAAAGAAAAGTAATATGCAATGTACTCAAGTAAATAGTGGTATTGACCGGGTACTAAATTATATCCCTCAAATTGTTGTAAAAAATACAAGGGAACCAAATCCCAATTCAGGGTGCATAGAAAGCCAGCTCAAGCCACTGAGCTATACATACAAAAATAGAAAATAATCTTGCACTCCATGTAATGAAAAAGTACTTGCCCGGTGCTTGTCAAGCAAAGTATAGAACAGGATCATCAAGATAGGACTCTGAAGTAAAATTTCACTTTTAATAAGTCTAAGTAAAAAATCGATGTTTCAGTCTGTTACACACAGACTTTCATCAGGACTAATCCAAACAAAGACAAATACTCACATATATACAAATATATAAGAACAAGCAATTAACTTACCCACCACCGGAATAAACTACTGCTCCCTGTCAGCCCGGTCCGAAAATTGCGCGGGTTCCACCGTCATCAACGTGTGCGTGCGTGACATCATCACGTGGCGTCGGCGTCATAACCACGTCACGTGATCGGCCGGAGAACAGCCTCATTGGGAGTTGGTTGCTATGAGACCTAGGTGTCCATAGCAACTAAAATAACATAAAGAAAGGAGCTGAATAGCTCGGGGGAATTAGACCAGCTGACAAGGGAGGCGGTATCGTAATTCAAAATTATCCTGATTACCGCTCTGAAATTTTGGGACAACTCTCGGATCAATCGACCTATTATAAGTTGCCAAATGACCCCACAGATTAAGTTATTCGCCAAATTGAAACTTGTTTATTGCGAGGATTGCATTCCAACTATATCTCTATGGAATTATTCTCATATCTACAGTCAACAGCACCTAGGACCCCAGTGCTATACACACTGCCAAAGGTCCACAAAAACAAGGAAAAAAACCCTGGTCGCCCCATTGTATCTGCAATAGGGGGTGTATTGGAACCATTGGCTAAATGGTTGGATTATCTATTTAAGGAAACCATTGAGCATCTCCCTACGTGTATCAAGGATACCCCTAGCTTCATCAAGCAATTATCTGAGATGAGGTTACCTCCTGAACCTACAGTCCTAGTGACTTGCGATGTGAAAAGCCTGTATACGGTAATACCGCACCAAGAAGGGATAGAGGCGATGAGATCTATTTTAGCCACGTCCACTTACTATGCTGGCCCTCCAATAGAGTTTACGTTGGAATTATTGGACATTGTACTTTCTCAAAATTGCTTCATATTCGAATCTGATTGCTACAGACAGATTGCAGGAACACCCATGTATGCAAACGGCTATATGTGCAACTTTGAGACCAATTATATTTTGGAACCCTACAGAGACCGTATCCTGATGTACGTCCGCTATATCGACGACATTTTCAAGTTAATCAGGGGTAACACAATGGAGGTGGAACAAATGATTGTACAGATCAATTCATGCACTTCCAACATAGAACTCACAGCTGTGATTGATCCATCTTCTGTGGACTTCTTGGACATCAGAGTAATACGTGAAGATTCTAGCCTGACTTACACCCTGTACTCCAAAACCTACAGATCGGAATACGCTACTACAGGCAAGCAGTTTTCATCCCACATCATTAAAAAATTCATTAAACAATTCATTGCCTTACTCACAATTTCTGCGAGTGCTTAGAAACAATTCTAACTTCAGCAAAGCTCAAGATCAACTTAACAGTATGTGGAATAAATTCCGCGAGCGTGGATACAATAACTATGTGTTACAGAAAGCCCTAAACAGATGTCTTGCAACTACTGGCACTTTAACACCCACGGTACAGCCCAATAGACTGGTCTTCAGTACAATATATACCACATAATCGCTAAAATTTAGGCATCATCTACAATAAATGGAGAGTGTTGAAAAATGATGTCACCCTACCGGCTATCTTCCAGCAACAACCCATGATTTGTTATAAAGGAAACGAAAACTTGAGGGATCTATTAGTGAAGACGGATCCTATACAATGTTACCTGAAGGAGAAAACAACACAGAATTTGGGTTGTTATCGATGTCTAGGATGTGTAACCTGTGGACATATGATCCCAGGGAAAGTCCTTAGTGCAAAAGTCCTTAGTGCAAAACGCATTTCGCCTCCTTTAGAGGCTTTATCAGTTGCTGTAGAGTCTCTAAAACTTGTCCGTTTTTAAATGTTTGCTAATAAGAGTTCATTTGTAGCCGTTGATCCTGGCGTCCGGATGTCATATCTGCTTCCGGGTGGAAGCAGATATGACAATATTGCGAATATGTTCCGCAATTCTGACCTGTAAAGGTCTGATGGTTCTTCCTACATATATTAAATGGCAACGGCATTTCAAAATGTATATGATGCCTTTGGTATGGCAAGTAAGATGGTCTTTAATAATATAGGGCTTGTGAATAATATCCTCTATTTTCTAGATGTCGTTTAGTACTTTTAGTATTAAAAATGGCCTTGAAACTCATAGCGTGTCTCTACACTTTAAAGAAACCCACAACCAAAATCCAGAGAATTATTTTTTTTGTGGAACGCAACCACCTGGAAGCAGATATGACATCCGGACGCCAGGATCACCGGCTTCAAATGAACTCTTATTAGCAAACATTTGAAAACGGACAAGTTTTAGAGACTCTACAGCAACTGATGAAGCCTCTAAAGGAGGCGAAACGCGTTTTGCACTAAGGACTTTTGCACTAAGGACTTACCCCATCTACTACCTTCAATACTGTAAGGTCTTTTATATTCTTATTTTATCTTTTTTGTGCACTTTATAATAAAGCACTTTTGGAAAGAATACACCTGTCCTTGTGAGCATATTTGGCTACCAGCAAAATGAAGAAGGCAGTGGGAACCTTATTTCCCACAATACTGGAAAATTTAGCCCTATCTAGAGGCTCTACACTTGTGAGTGATATTCCATCTACCTCATTCTATTTATATTATCTATAGACAATATTGCGCTATTATTGTTTTTATTTTTGCCTTTAGGAATACCTATTATTTGATTACCTGTTACATAAGAAGAGTCTCCACCTTAAATTGCATGTAATATATATATATATATATATATATATATATATAACTTACATAATTTTTAAAGCATTATGTTTTCCCTGCCACACTGTTATTATATAACACATATGCTGTTTATACATAGGCCGCGGCCTCCCTCAACCCTTCCTCTTATTTTTGACACCCGTCATACATTCCCCACTGTTTCAGACAGATTTTGTATTAAAGCCACGGCATCACTTTTCCTTGGTAACACATTTATATTCCCATGGTATATCACTACATTTCAATTTACAAGTAATACGCCAGCAAGCCTTAAAAACATCGCTGGTACAGGCTACACAGTCTACTTCTTTTCCACAGTCCACACTCATCATACTACTCTCTTTTACCCGTTTCAGGCTGTCCAGCTTAAATATATTTGCACCACACGTTTTTTCCTGTGAGATTTTTCATACTACCAGGTACGTACACCTGCTCATATGGTATTCTGCCATACATTTCATTTCTCCCCCTAGGTTAGAGTACTGGCAATAGGGTCATAGGCTTCCCAATAGGTATTTCTTCTTGGGAGTTGGCAGTTCTTGGCAGTTGCCATCAGTTAGTGGTCCCGCGAGGCCAACACCCCGCCTCAACATTTCAGAGGCAAACACCCATCGGGCCACACGGTAGCTAGCCGCCTCGCATGTTTCATAGAGAGGGCCTCACCTGTCACTCGCTTCCCCTTTTTTTTCTTTCTTACAGTCACCGAGAGGCCTAAAACTTCTGCCACTACGACAGGTGGCCTCAAATCCCCTCGCGCCAACGCATAGAGCCTCTCAAGCCGCTTGGCAATTAGTAGGGCCTCACCTGTCACCAAACAAGTGTAATGTTTCGCCATCCGGCTTAGCTAGCCTGCCAGTACGATTTGGTGGTTTTCATACACTAATTTTTTTGGTTGTAGTATGTCTCAGGAAGGGGTAGAGGATTTCTCCTTGCCTAGCATCCCGGCTAAAGCTATCCCACACAAGGAGGAGAGGTAGCTAGTCCAGCATCGATCAGATCCTTGACGATCCCTCATATAACTACGGAATTGAGGAGACTGCAAATCCCCTACCCCGCTACAGCAAGGAAAGCAGAACTTTTCAAACTGCTACGCACTTCAACAAACAACATGGATGCCGGGGAAGGACCTAGCCAGTCCAACCCTGGAGACATACATTCCATGTTGTCTTCACTCATGGCGTCCATGAACAAGGTCAACTCCAGGCTGGAGAAACTTGAGTCGGTCACCACGGCCCTTACTCTAGCAGGGCCACCCGCTGCTGCTTTACAAGCACCAGCCGACTTGCTATTAGTTACTCCAGCCATCACCCTGGAAGACCAGGAAGTTAGCCCTGCTCATATGATCCCTGAGCACATTAAAAAAGACATCCTGGAAGGTAAAGATGTCAACCTAGCTTCCCTGCTGATTGCCTCCCAGGATATTATAGAGAATAAGACTTACGCTTATGATGATGTATCTGTTGTTGTCAGATCTAGGGACGCCCGCCTAAACAGGAAACTGACTATCCCTGAGTTTGTACTGGCTTTTGGTATTTACCGGGATGTCATCTGTGCGGTCTATCCCAATAGAAGAGAGGAGTTTGATCTTTATATGCACAAGCTGGTAGACCTGGGCAACAAATATGGTGGTTCAGCCTTTTATGATTACCATAGGTCTTTTTCTGCAAAAGTGTCTGGAGCCTTCTCCCAGTATGGAACAAGATCCAACTGGGGAAGGATTGATGCCGTCATATTTTGCAGACACTTTGCAGGTCTAAGAACACCGGCTTGTGCATACTGCTCCTCTACAGCACATACGACAAATTTCTGTCCCAACACGGCGGACGAACATGCCTCCACGCAAGGAGCTAGTTCCTCTGGTGTTCCAGAGAAATTGTCAAGAGACAAACTGGGACGCCCAATCAAGTTTCTGGGCAAGTCCCAGATATGTAATAACTTCAATGTTGGGTCTTGCAATTATAGTGGATGTAGATTATTGCATATCTGTTGAAAATGTTTTAGGGCACATGCAAAAACCATGTGTCCAAATAAAATGTATTCCAAGCCTTACCTAACGTCTATTAATATGCCGGTATTTACTGCATATATAGTATTCTACGCATACCATCCGGGACTCTGGAATGCCCTAATCTACAATCCGCACAACACAACCCCACAGCGGTTGACACTCTCATAGCCCAAGAAGTGGCTGAGGGTTTCGTATTGGGACCTTTCAAAACTCCTCCATTCATAGAATGGCGCACTAACCCCATTGGTATTGTCACAAGGAAATCTTCCCTTAAACAGAGACTCATCATTGACTTGTCGGCACCACACTCATCGGCCAACCCAAGTCTTAACTCCCTCATACCCTCCGAGGAATTCTCCCTGCAACACACCAACATAGATCACGCCATTACCACTATCATACAAGCAGGGGTTGGAGCCTGGCTTAGGAAGACCGATATTACTAATGCCTTTAAATTACTGCCAATCCACCCCTCACTGTGGCACCTGCATGGCATCAAGTGGTCCGGGAACTACTATTTTTTTCTCCCGTTTAACTTTTGGGTCCAAAAGTAGCCCAGCTATTTTCGACACATTTGCCGAAGCATTGTGCTGGTTACTATTGAACAAAGCCAGATGCCCTACAGTATTACATTACCTGGACGATTTCTTACTGGTCGAGGAGAATACTTCCCCTCCTAGTAGCCTCAAAGCTACCACCTTGCTATTTGAGCAACTAGGTGTACCAATCTCCCCTAAGAAAACAGAGGGGCCAGACACGATTATCACTTTTCTGGGTGTTCAATTAGACTCAGCAACAATGCAAGCAAGCCTACCACACGACAAGATAGAGAACATTCTTACTTACATCAACAGCTACCTTCAGCTTGGTACTTGCAACCGCAAAAGCTACAGTCCCTGCTGGGATCACTAAATTTTGCTATGCTTATCATACCTCAAGGCCGCTCCTTCATATCACGAATATTGTATCTTTTTCCACGTTTCCTACGTGACACACACAGGTTGTCCTTAGATACCCAAGCTACGGCAGACCTAAACATGTGGAAGAGATTTTTAACCACTTGGAATGGTAAAAGTATGTTCCTCCCTCAATTGACTCCTCTCCTACCATTTGGTCAGATGCGGCATCTACCACAGGTTTTGCAGCAATTTTTGGGAACAAATGGCTTTGGGGCAGCTGGCCTACAGCAGTTCAGGATTTGGAAGGTTTTTCCACTACCTCAGCTCTCTTTGAGATCCATCCCACCGTGGTGGCTGCCGTAGCATGGGGTCATTTATGGGCTAATATGCCAGTTCGTTGTTACTCAGACAACCAGGCAACCTGTCACATCATCAACAAAGGTCGTTCCAAATCCCTTACGATCATGAGATTTCTGAGGAAACTCACTTGGTTGGCAGCTTGTCATAATTTCTTTATATATTGTTTCCATGTTCCAGGTATATGTAACACAGCTGCTGACAATTTGTCTCGTTTTAAATTTCAGGCTTTTCATCAAGCACTCCCGTCAGCTGCGCCCACAGCCTCCACCACTCCAACATTTCAACAACTCATACTGGACTAGACACCATCATGCATCATAGCAGGACACTGTCCCAATTGGCACTATCAAAAAATACACACAAAACATACAACAGGGCTTTTACACTATTCAAAAGATTCCTTCTGGAACATAACATCATGCAACCATTTGTTATGACATCTTTTTTGTGTTTTACTTCTTTTTGCCACCTTAAACTTAAAATGTCATATAACACCATCAAACTCTATCTCACAGGCATTCAACACCATATGCTAATCTTACACCCAAACAACACTAGTTTCATGGCCTCTCACCAGATTAAGACCATACTCAGAGGCATTCAGAAATCTGAACCCACACGTACATCACAGAGGCTACCCATAGATAACATATCGTCAAAGCATTGTCTAACCTGCTTGATTTAAAACCTTTTGACACCAATACACATTCTGTCATCAAAGCAGCAATATACATAGCTTTCTATGGATTTCTAAGACCTAGAGAATTCACTACAACCACCACAACACAATCTACTACTATTCTCCTCTATTCCCACTTAACAAAACACATGGATCATTACATCCTGACTTTACCTCACTCCAAAACCAGTCAGCACATACCAGTAAACATTCCGTACTATCCCACACACAACAGGTGGTGTCCCGTCAGAGTTCTTGATGCATACATAAAGCATCATCATTTACTACCATCACAACCCTTACTACTATCACAAGGTTCAGTACTCACCACTACAACATTCATGACCTACGTTAGGTCCTTGCTCACTCAACTGGGCCTCAACGCAGCTAACTACTCAGGGCACTCCTTCCGCGTAGGAGCAGCATCCACAGCCTCCAGTGTCAACATTCCAATTCATGTTATAAAAACACTGGGGCGCTGGAAGTCATCCGCTTACTCACGATACATACCGAACCCAGTACAAGAATTAAGGGATGCTTTCAAAAACATATCTGGTTGATAAATGTATCTGTATTGGTTGTCTGTAATAAAGTTGATTACTTAATTTTTGCCCTTTTCTTTCTCAGGCCTACCTCATCGTCGGTTCCGGCACACCACAACCGACTTGCCCTTTTTACTATCCTACATTTAATTATGGTATTTCACACTGTACTATTATAAGCACCTTACACAAGTATTAAGGCAATTTGGCCTGGATTTGTGGGAGGTGCTGGTATCCACTCCTAGCCTACTTAAGGCACTCCCCTTACCTTGCTTCTTACCGTTCGAGGTCAGCGTTGAATGACCCTCCCACCACACAACATTTTAACATTTATTTCCTTTCTATTTATTTTCCTGGGTAGGCCCTCTTCTTTCTCAGGCCTACCTCATCATCGGTTCCGGCACACCACAACCGACTTGCCCTTTTTACTATCCTACATTTAATTATGGTATTTCACACTGTACTATTATAAGCACCTTACACAAATATATATTTATATATATATATATATATATATATATATCTCTATCTCATGGCTTGACAAATTTGCTTGAAATCTAGGAGCCAGCAAAAACGTTAGGAGCCAGATTTTTCAATGTTAAAAATATAGTTCTTAAAGGGACACTATAGTCACCAGAACCACAACAGCTTAACGTAGTTGTTCTGAAGTCTATATACTGTTCCTGCACACTTTTCAATGTAAACACTAACTTGTCAGACTAAAGGCAGGGTTTACATTGCGGTCTGTTAAGTCCTCTAGTGGCAGTCACTCTGGCCTCTAGAAGTGCTTTCTGGGTCAGTGCTGCACAGTGTGCAGCACCTACATTAATGCTCTCCATAGTGATGCATTGATTCAATGCATCTCTATGAGAAGAAGTAGATAGCGCAGCATGGCATTATACTGTGTATGCGCAATAGTCTTCCAATGTTTTTCTATAGGGAAGCATTGGATTGGCTGAGATCATCAAGACTGATGATCTTAGCCATGGAGGTGGGACCAGCCGCAGCGTCACCAGCACGGTGTGGGGAAAAGCGGAGTAAAAACACCTTTCCCTTTTTTTGGTGGGGGGCAGGTCACCTAAACATACACACTCACTGACAGACACACTCACGGACAGACACAGACACTCACTGACAGATACACACACACTCACTGGCAGACACAGACACACACACTCACTGGCAGACACAGGCATACACACTCACTGACAGACTTTTTTTCCCTCTCACTATAGGGTTCAGCCCTAACACCTGTATTTACCTTTTCACGATAGCATTCACCCCTTGAAGGGTGGAAAGACATTCTCTTTCCCTCTTTTTAATGAAAGAAATAAAAGATAAGTTTTAAGCATTATTTTTTCAATCATCTATTTGTATAGACTCTTTTTGTTGGCTATTTCTGCATTTACAAATTAACTGATAGACACACATACTCACTACAGACAAACACACTCACTGGCAGACAGACACACTCACTACAGACAAACACACTCACTTTCACTGATTTGTCACACACCCACTGCAACACTCACTCCCAAATCCTTACTTGTTTTACAGCTGCCTGCCTCCCTTACACAGCCGCCCGCCTCCATCCCTCAGCTCTCAATGAGCGGATCGTCTGCCCGCCTGCCCGCCTCAGCCAAGTCGTGAGCCGACTGCCCATCTACAATCTCAGGCAGCCGGTCACCTCAGGGGCTTAACAGGTTCACAAATCCCAGCCCTGTCGAGCCCTGATTTAAACAGTAAAAATAATGGTTAATATGAAAAAATATTTTACATAAAAAATGTCAACAGATTTGATAAAAAAAAATACATATGTGAGAGTAATTCAATTTAATTGTCTGTTATGATACATTTCAGTATATAAAGACTTATTTCAGCTCATCACATAGAGTACTAACAAAGTGAAGATACATAACAAGCAATATTATACCAGGGTTTACGTAAAGAGAATATAAATAGATACAGACAATATTACATTGAAATAGACACTTAGCTTAGGTTTGAAGTTCAGTTGCAATGCTGACTAGACTAGACTTCTTTGGCCCTATTAGCTTTGCACAAGCTCTTACCTTCATTCACAGAAATTGAGCCATGTGTTGACAGCTCTCTCCAAAAATGGAGACTCTCGCACATCTTTGTCCCATCATTGAGTGTCCTGTCCTGTGTGTATAATTGTAGATTATACTAGCTTTAATCTTAATTTTATTAATGACAGGAGGCAAATATTTGCTCAAGTCTCTCTTTACTAGATCTCCACAGCAGCACATTAACATAGAGAGATAAACACCAAAGACAAAAACATAAGGCATCTATATATAAGCTCCTCTTAAGCCACCATTTCCTCTTTCACGCCGCGACAACACAACGTACACAACAATACCAGTAAACCAATTAAATGAAAAAATATATAACATAACAATGAATAACATCCTGAAGAAATTTCGGAGAATGGATGTGATCTTGAACTTCATCCTGCAAAGCCGTTGATTCCTTGAACTGTAGTCCAACCATTAAACTGAAACGAAATAAACAGAGTCGAAAAACACTGATTAGTGAACGAAATGTACTGATAAAACATAAATCCCACGATCCAGTACTGACCGTATAAAAGACATGAAATCCATAACCAATCACCGGCAATACAATATACCAGACACCTCCCCCAACTTCCCCATACATAACCCTAGACCACCAAACCTAGCCCAGGCTACAAGAATTCAACAGAAACACAATAGAAAGTGTGGTGGAATCTCGGTAAAAATAAATTTAGTAGGCCGAGATTACCACGTGGCATGTGTAAGTGCATATACTGGTGTATCGGTTGGTTGGTTGCACGTGGCAAAGATACGATCAGTAGTGTACGGAGCATGTGCGAGAATACCGGATGTAGTATTCCCCTCCTCCATTGTGCTGGACAAGCCATGCGGTCAAACCGGAAGTTAGTTCTTGTTCGATTGATTGGGTAAGAGTATGTGTGGGTGGAGCTTATTATGGGAGGAGTTACATGCCTATATAAGGAACCTACACTATTGTCTGGGGCTCAGATCTTGTTGTATTTTGGTGACATTAGTCCCTCTGAGTCCCGTTTGGTGAATCGAATAAAGAATCTCTTCCTTCCTGAAGAAACCTGTGTCCATCTCTCTGTGCTTGGCTTCCGTCAGTTTCTCCGGTATCAAAAGTACTCCATCCAAACAAGGGGGGAATACAAAACTGGGTGGGAAATATTCGCCTCCTGTCATTAATAAAATTAAGATTATAGTTACACTAAAGCTAGTATAATCTACAATTTTATAGCATGACAGGAGGCTTCATATTTGCTGTTTTAACGCTCCGACAGCAAAGCAAAAGAAGCACGGTCCGATGGTCTAAAGTAGAATTGGCGAAAGGTATCCTCACGGGACCAGTCCGCCGAACGCAAAATGTCCTGAAGGGAAGCGCCTGCCATGAAAGCTCCGGAAGCCGCGGCGCCCCTAACCGAATGCGCTCCGAAGGACGCATTTACCCCCGCCAGTGTCAACAGCCATCTTATCCACCGAGCTAGGGTAGGGGACGAGACCGGCTTGTGGGGCCTGACATATGAAAGCAATAACTGGCCAGAATGAGAAGAGCGAAATGGAGCGGTAACCGCTACATAACGAGCCAGTGTCTTCGCTACACAAAGTTTAGGCGAATCCCTGAAGTAAGGATACGACACAACCGTCGAATCCGACTTGGTACGTCTAACCACCGTGAAGGAGACCCCCTCTGGCGAAAACGTGAAAGCGTCTACATCGAAGGCCTGGACATCCGAAACACGTCTGAATGATACCAAACACAACAAGAGGGCAAATTTAGCCGAAAGCTGGCAAAGGGAAAGGTCCTGGTTATCCGGCCATTCCTGAAGGAACGCTAAAACCATACGCACATCCCAGAGGGAGGAATACTTAGGTGCCGGAGGACGTGCCAGCCTCATCCCACGCAGAAGTCTGCAGACTAGCGGATCCTGGCCGATGGGAAAACCTCTAAGCGGGACATGCGCCGCCGAGATAGCTGACCTAGTCACATTAACCAAGCGGTACGACCAACCCAAATCAAAGAGATGCGACAAGAAATTCAGCACGCTAGTTATAGGGCCTGTAAAGGGATCGATATCCCGTTGCAAGCACCAACGACACCAGGAACCCCATGCTGACAGGTAGCCTTGTGACAGGTAGCCATCTCCTTGCTGACAGGTAGCCACCTCCTTGTCCCGGGAGCCCAGGAATCCCAGAGGAGGTCTCTAGCCGATTGCGATAATGTCTCGACATTCCAGGTACCCCTGAAAGAGTCCAGGCCACCAAGAGCAGGTGGCCGTCCCTCACTAGAGGGTGAGGGTTGCCCTGGGAGTCCGTGAGGAGCATTCGAGCAGACGGTAAGAGAAGAGGGTCCCAATAGGAGAGATCCAGGAGTTCCCGGAACCAAGCTTGACCCTGCCACAGCGGAGTCAGCAACACTAAGGACACACGTTGATGTCGAACTTGTAGCAACACCCTGGGGATCATAGCGAATGGAGGAAATGCATATGCTCCCTGCGAAGGCCACACCTGGAGAAAAGCGTCCACCGCTGCGCACGCTGGATCCGGGAGCCAGCTGAAGTACTTCTGGGTCTGGTGATTCGTCCTGGATGCGAATAGATCCACTGTGAATGGACCCCTCTGACACCTGAGTTCGAGGAAGATGGGACGAAAGAGTTTCCAGTCGCTGGCATCCCTCCAATGTCTGGAGAACCAGTCCGCCGTCAGGTTCGACTCTCCTGGAAGATACTCTGCTTGTAAAGTGATGTTGCGTTGGAAACAGAAACTGTAAATCTCCTTCGTCACTTCAGATAGTGCTCGAGACCGAACGCCCCCCCAACGGTTGATGTATTGCACCGCGGAGTCACTGTCCATCCGAAGGAGGACGCAGCAGTCCAACAGGTGGTTTGCCATGCTCCGAATCGCAAACGAACCCGCAATCAACTCCAGACAATTGATGTGGAATTCCGATTCCTTGTCCGACCATGGGCCCCCCGTGGACCCGGTCGCGCACGTGGCGCCCCAGCCCCATAGACTCGCAGCACGAAATCCGGGGTAGGTCCGAAGATCGCCTTGCCGTTCCAGGCCGACATATGCAGGAGCCACCAGCGCAGTTCGGTTTTCACGTCTGGAGACAGGGAGATCAACTGGTCGTAAGAGGGTCTCCTGCATAGGAAGTGAGCCTTCAGCCGTTGCATGGCCCTGTAATGCAGTGGCCCCGGGTAGATCGCCTGTATCGAGGAAGAGAGGAGACCCACCACGCGAGCCAACATTCGAAGGGGAATCCGGTCTTGCCGTAAAATCCGTCTTATCTCCTTCCGAATGGTCGCTATCTTGGCCAGAGGCAGGCGTAGAATGCATTCCTTCGCATCAATTTCGAATCCCAAGAACTCCACCGTCTGTGAAGGCTCCAAAGCCGATTTCTTCAGATTGACCACGAACCCCAGATGTTCCAATAAGGAGATCGCAGAGTGAGTCTGAGATCTGAGCCTGGAGGGTTCCTCGCAAAAAATCAGCAAGTCGTCCAGATATATTATGCAGCGGACGCCCTCCGACCTGAAACGGGCGACCACCGGCATCAGGAGTTTGGTAAAGCACCAAGGAGCCGAGGTGAGGCCGAAGGGAAGGCATGTAAATTGGCACCGAACGCCCTTCCAGACGAAGCGAATGAATCTGCAACAATCCTCGTCCACCGGGACGGAAAGGTAAGCGTCCTTCAGGTCCAGCCTCGTGAACCTGTCTCCCGGCAGGAGAAGGTCCCGAAGAAGATGAATGCTCTCCGTCTTGAAGTGGTTGTAGACCACGAAGGTGTTCAATGCCCGTAAATTGATCACCGGGCGGAACTCTCCGGACTTTTTCTTCACCAGAAAAATCGAGCTGAAGAAACCCCCCAAATCTGGGGCTCGTTGGACCGCACCCTTGGCGAACAGTGCCCAAACTTCCGTATCTATCAAGGACTGTTGGTCCCTTGCAATGATGGGGATCCTT
The DNA here is from genome assembly GCF_036172605.1 of Pelobates fuscus. Lineage (NCBI taxonomy): Eukaryota > Metazoa > Chordata > Amphibia > Anura > Pelobatidae > Pelobates > Pelobates fuscus. The sequence continues at coordinate 205,431,248 of NC_086320.1, forward strand.
GGAGGACCAACCTGCATTGGAGGGGAATGGAAATCTATGACATAACCCCGCACCATCTGAAGGACCCACACATCTGAAGATACCTCCCGCCACCTGTCTCTGCAGTGAAACAGTCTGCCCGCATGCAATGTAGGGTGATTGAAAGTGGCAGGAGTTGCACTCACCTGTAGGAAATCTCGCCCGTCCTCTGGCGCGGTATCCACGACCTCTATCCGCCCTCTGAGCGTAGGTTGTTCTGGATTGGTATGATGGAAAGAAGGACGGACCACGAGATCTGTGGCAGCCCGAAGACCAGCCGCAGCTGGAGACACGACCTCGCTGTCGTCCAGCCCGTCCAAAAACCCGGGATGATTGCGGCCGAAATACCTTCTTAATGGAAGATTGAGCTTTATCCAGGGAAGTAAACAGATTGACGTGTTTCTGTAGCTCCTTAATAAAATGTTCCCCGAACAGTAGGCCTTTAGCCAGGGGGCCCAATTCTTTGGATCCCAGCTCTGATAGTTTGTTGTCCATACGGAACAGAGCCGTCTTCCTGCGTTCAGTGCAGAGAGCCACGTTAGCATTGCCTAGCAGGCAGATGGAACGCAGTGCCCAGTCCCGCATGATGGCTGGGTCCAGGCTCGTACCCTCCATGTAGGCCTCGTCCGCCAGGGCCAACATCCTGATCAGGGGGCCCAGCATATCCAGTTGTTTATCCTGCGCAGAGCGGAGGCTACGTTCCACCCCTTTCCTGGGGTCCCTACCCGTACGATTCAAATACGAGGCCACCAGGGGATCAAAATCCGGGGTCGCTGCCACCTCGTCCGGCAGGACGGGTCTGGGGCATTCCGCCTGCAGTTTCTTGCGGGCCTCCCCTTCTAAAGGTCTACGGACCCAGTAGTGCACGAATTGTGCTAAGTGGTGGCGAGAGGAAATGGTGGCTTAGGAGGAGCTTTATATAGATGCCTTATGTTTTTGTCTTTTGTGTTTATCTCTCTATGTTAATGTGCTGCTGTGGAGATCTAGTAAAGAGAGACTTAAGCAAATATGAAGCCTCCTGTCATGCTATAAAATTGTTCCTATTGTAAGCAGAGGGTGTGTCTCAAACTACAACTGTTTGTAAACAATTTTGTCCGAGAAAGAGGGGAGGTTATCTTCATTCATAGCGTGTCATCTCTGATAACTAATGGATTATTATATGCATTAAATGTACGGTATTGATAAGAGGGCAAAGTTCACTCTTGCTACAGTCTGAACCCATTGTACAGCTCTAAAGAAAATGTCACTATAAATCATGATTATACACAGTGCTTCTAATCGAAGAACATCCATTGTTGCCTTTGTTTATCTTTTCGGATTAATATCCATTTTTGTTGGCTGTCACAGTTCATCTACATGAAAAATAATTCCAATTTATGAGTAATATATCCAAATCAGAACACTTGCTTTTTTAGAAAATGAGAATTCTATGCAGGCTTTGTGCTCAAATTGGAACCATCACTCTGCATTCCAAATTTAATAAAACACTGTTTGTGTATTTGCTTGTTTGTTTTGTTTTTTAAATTCATCTTACGCAGGTACTAGAATCCTCTGTACTGTCTCAGCACTTCTGTTAAGGAGTTTTTTTTATTTATTATTATTTGGCAAAAGAGGAAAATTATTCAACCAGAAAGAGCTTAGTTGTTGTGGTGTCTGGTTTGAGAATGTACCTACCGTATATAACAGAGTATAAGCCGAGGCCCCTAATTTTACCCCAAAAAACTGGGAAAACTTTTTTTTTTTTTTTAATTCTTTATTTTATTGTGCTTGCAAAAAGAACAATTAGGCTTACATTGCCACAACAGCTTTTGCTCGCCTTTCAATTCAACATACATAAACATTTGTAGGCAGGTATTAACAATGCACATTTTATATTATATAATACAGTAATTTCAAGAGAAATCTCAGTGTAAGTTAAAGAGTACCAAGGAGTCGGTATTGAGTAACAGTATATGTAGTAGGTAAGCTGCCCGACAGTAATGCGGGTAGTTTAAAAGAACCAAATAGTGATGAAAATGTTTAAGTGTCAGAGCAGGCTAGACATGCTAAGATTAGTGATTAATTAAGATGCGTATTCAGCCACGTGTGCTATATATTTGCACTCTGATGAGAAAAAACATGGAACTAAGTATAGCACAGTTACTATTTAAGAATTTCCTGCTGGCACCAACATCGAGCTATATATGAATAGTTTGAAAATACATGCTTAAAATTCAGGTGAGAAGTATTGAAAAATAGCACCAGCAAGCATTATACAAGATAAGTCCTCTAGGAGGCATTTAACTGGTAAAGGCATTAAATGGTTATAATATCGTTAATCTTTAGGTCTATTCATGTTCTATTGCATAACATCACAAAAACCTGTTTAGACTGTCAATTAACATTGCTATGTTCTCCAAACATATTAAGCTTATGGTTCGGCAAATAATAATAGCTAAGTAGTCTAGCATACCACTGGCTACAAGTTCCATCATGAATGTCAGTATCTTTACAATGCAATGCCGGCTTGGGGCACGATCTATGTGGGATGTGCATGAGGCAACTGTGTCTGGGTGGCCCGTTATGCGGATTAAGAACAGTCCAGGCTCAGAGCGCTCGTGTGAGGCGAGTCAGTGGTCGCTTCAGCCGATGCCCAGCGTAGGTAATCCCAGGGTGTTTTCTTTGTTCATCACTCCGACGTTGTCCCTGGGTTTGCTTTCTCTGCTTCGTGAGTCAGCTCCAGCGGTGATCTGCAGCGCGAACAGCCGCTCAGTCGCTGGAAATGCGGCGTTCTTCGTGTGAGGTCTGTACCTGCTGCGCTTGGCGTCAGGCTTTTGGTTGTGTGTGTTCCTTGCTTGTGTCGGTTGTTTTGTGGCGCCAGGCCTTTTATTCTGTGGGTAGGAGAATGTGTCCGTTGGACTTGGCGCCGTTTTTCTGCTTAGGGCCTGCAGTTGTTTGTGTTGCCGGGCGGCCATCTTGGAGGCTCGTGGTATCTGCCTATAATTGCTGCGTCGCGCAGCAGGCCGTATCCACGATGTCACAGTTTTCTCTGCTTGACAGTGAGATTGTCCTCTGCCCCGCAAAATGACCTGAAGGCTTGTGCAGAGTCGATCAAATATCTCCAGGGGGGACCTGGGTGGCTGGGTTTGGAAGCTCCGCTTGTTATAGTTATGCTGGGCGGCCATCTTGGGTATGCCTTGTGTGCCAGCAGCCCCAGCGTGTCTTGTGGCCGGATCGCCGGCTTGCAATCCTGGTCGTCGTTTCCAGTGGGGACGGGGATATCCCCCACCGGTCCAAGGGGGGGGGGTCGAGTGGAAGATGGGTCGTTTGAGGGCTCTCGCGCCCAGGGCCGGCCTTAGGGGTGTGCGAGCTGTGCGGCCGCACAGGGCGCCATGGAGCAGGGGGCGCCGTGGATTTAAAAAAAAAAAAAAATATATATATATTTTTTTTTTTTTACATTTGCAGCGGGGGCGGAGCTTACCGTGCGGCGGGGGCGGAGCTAAAAGCGCCGGAAAACTGCTGCAGGGGAAGCAGGAAGGAGTCCCTGCTTCCCCACCAAACAGTCACCAGGAGCTGCACTGCCTCCACAATGGTAACTGTGGGATTGTCAGGTGAGTGTGACTCTCTGCCTGTGTTTATTACTGTCTGTGTGTGTATGACTGTCTGCCTGTGTGTGTCTGTGTGTATGACTGTCTGCCTGTGTGTGTGTGTCTGTGTATGACTGTCTGCCTGTGTGTGTCTGTGTGTGTGTGTATGACTGTCTGCCTCTGTGTGTGTCTGTGTGTATGACTGTCTGCCTCTGTGTGTGTCTGTGTGTATTACTGTCTGCCTCTGTGTGTGTCTGTGTGTATTACTGTCTGTGTCTGTGTGTATGACTGACTGTCTGCCTGTGTGTGTCTGTGTGTGTGAGACTGTCTGCCTGTGTGTGTGTGTGTATATGACTGTCTGCCACTGTGGGTCTGTGTGTATTACTGTCTGCCTCTGTGTGTGTGTCTGTGTGTATGACTGTCTGCCTCTGTGTGTATGACTGTCTGCCTCTGTGTGTATGACTGTCTACCTCTGTGTGTGTGATTGTGTGTATGACTGCCTCTGTGTGTATGGCTGTCTGCCTCTGTGTGTATGGCTGTCTGCCTCTGTGTGTCTGTGTGTCTGTGTGTATGGCTGTCTGCCTGTGTGTGTCTGTGTGTATGACTGTCTGCGTGTTTGTCTGTGTGTATGACTGTCTGCGTGTGTGTGTGTGTGTGTATGACTGTGTGTGTCTGTGTGTATGACTGTGTGTGTCTGTGTGTATTACTGTCTGCCTCTGTGTGTGTCTGTGTGTATTACTGTCTGTGTCTGTGTGTATGACTGACTGTCTGCCTGTGTGTGTCTGTGTGTGTGTGTGAGACTGTCTGCCTTTGTGTGTCTGTGTGTGTGTGTATGACTGTCTGCCTGTGTGTGTGTGTGGATGTCTTCCTGTGTGTGTGTGTGTATGGCCGTCTGACTCTGTGTGTGTGTGTGTGTGTCACATACAACCAATACACGCATATCACACACTGTTAATACACCCATTACAAATATCACACATAGCATACATATCACACACAGTCATCACACCTACTATCACATACACAGACAACACAAACATTACAGCATACATGGATGACGGGGGGAGGGGGGGGCGCTGTGAAGATTTTTCGCACAGGGCGTCAAAATGCCTAAGGCCGGCCCTGCTCGCGCCGAGGAGAGCGTCCGCCTCCCCCCGGCTTCTGCCCCAGTAGGCCGCATGCGTTTCTCCGAGTTCCCGGCCTCGACGGGCCCCGAGGTAGTATCGGTGTGATCCGGAGGGTACCCCCGACGTGGGTGGTGCACCCCCGGGTGACTTTAGGCTATATTGCCGCTGCTTTTACCCCGGTTTATGTCCGCTCAGCGGGAGCTCGTGTCAGACACGACTGCACGGCTCGATGGTCAGGCTCCGCCCCTGGGAAAACTTATTGACTCGAGTATAAGACTAGGGTGGGAAATGCAGCAGCTACTGGTAAATTTCTAAATAAAATTAGATTCCATAAAAATGATATTAATTAAATATTTATTTACAATGTGTGTTTATAATGAATGCAGTGTGTTTATAATGAATGCAGTGTGTGTATGTATGAATGCAGTGTGTGTATGAGTGCAGTGTGTGTGAGTGCAGTGTGTGTATGAATGCAGTGTGTGTGTATGAGTGCAGTGTGTGTGTGTATGAATGCAGTGTGTGTGTATGAGTGCAGTGTGTGTGTGTGTGTATGAATGCAGTGTGTGTGTGTATGAATGCAGTGTGTGTATGAGTGCAGTGTGTGTATGAGTGCAGTGTGTGTATGAGTGCAGCGTGTGTATGAGTGCAGCGTGTATATGAGTGCAGCGTGTATATGAGTGCAGCGTGTATATGAGTGCAGTGTGTGTGTATATGAGTGCAGTGTGTGTATGAATGCAGTGTGTGTGTGTATGAATGCAGTGGGTGTGTGTATGAGTGCAGTGTGTATGTGTGTTGCAGAGCCTTGGTGGGGGGTGGGCAATTTTATTATTATTATTTTTAATTATTTGAATAATTTTTTTATTATAATTTTTTATTTTTATTTTAATTATTTTTTATTTTATTTTATTATTATTTAATAGAGAGCTGTGTCCTTGTATCACTAGATGCTGTTGCTTGTAACTGCCGACATTTGCGAAACATGACGCAACTATTAGGCCATTTCTCCTTTCAATAAAATTTTAGGCAGGTTCTATCAGCTTTCTATGAGGGAGTCTGATGTGCACTTGACTAGTTCCATTCTTTTATAAATAACATGAATGGAGATATTCTGTAAAGTAACTGAAGTAATTCAACAACTTGTATTATCTGATGAATATGATTTATTCTCAGTAAGTGTATCAGAACATACCATATCCAAAGTAAAGTACATGCATTATTCTAGTGATAACATAACTTGAATACAAAATATTATAGTCAATGCTCAACTGGTATGGGCCAAGTAACTTACACCCTAAATGGTAGTGAATTAGGGATAACCACACACGAAGGATGGACGAAGTGGAGAGGCTGCTGGAAGGGATCCGGTCAGCGGTGTGGCAAAAGGCAGCTTGGATCCGTGCTGGCGGCGGCGGATCGGGACGGCAGCAGTGGACGTCCTATGCGGGTCAGGAGGCCCCCACGTCGACTGAGCCCAGGCGTGGCGCCCGGTGAAGATGGAGCTGGAGGACACGAGCTGACATGGTCGATAGGGTAGGGCGTCCGGAGGGGATGGTAGGAGTCATAGTCCCAGGGGCGGAGCTATCCAGGCCTTAGGGGGAGCGGTATGGCAGTGTGCAACAGGAGGCTTTGGTTTCCAACAGGCGCTCCCTGGGGCGGGACGGGAGGGTGGTTCAGGAACAGTACACCCTGCCCAGGACTTCATCTTCTCATTTCAGGTCTCTTCATCAGTGTTTTCTCGGCACCAGGTGGGCTCCCCGGTTAGCGGGCGGTTGACGGATGGTGCACATCCTGGACATGTGGCGGTTGGCAGTGCAGACCTAGGAATATCTAGGACGAGGGGCTTGGCCAGTGAGTCCGACAAGTTGCACCACTCCGACACGTTAATGCACACGTTACAATCACTGCTTACCTCGTTGGGGACAGGGAGTGGTCCGAAGGATGGCGCGGGCCAAGTATGGGCGCAGGGGCAGGAGTCGCGGGACGTGCTGGGTCCAGTAATGGGGGTATGGCAGGGTGTGCCTCGGGCCACAGTTGGTTTAGCGGATGGCGGGAGCGAGCAGGCAGAATTGACAGGGGGGGTCCCGACGCCGCAACATGCGTACGTGTTGTTCGCGGGTCCACTGGGGGTTCACCTTAAACAGGATGTGAAGGAGAAGTTATGGAAAGGGTTGTTCTGCAGAATATTTTTGCTTCTTCCCTTGGAGGACTTTATTGACCTCAAGGAGGAGGATAAGAAGGACGAGAAGAAGGATGAGGAAGAAAAACGGAAGCGGTTTCGTAAGATTCCGAAGTCCTTCAGTAATTGGTTGAGGGCCTCCTGCGTATTGGCTAGCGTCTTGGGCGAGAATTTGCTGGGGCTATGCTCGTCGCTGTTCTGCTACTTGGACGGGATTTGGGAGGCATACCACGCGTACGGCAGGCTGGCATGGTGGCGGTACGATGAACAGTTCTGGCAACGGCTGGCAGACAATCCGGGTATGAGGCGGGATCAGATGGACCTGCCTCTGTGGAGGAAGCTGATGATGGTGCAGCACTTTCAGCCAATGGCCGATGCAAGGGGGCAGTCCGCCTCGTCGGCCGCCTTCCAAAAGGGCTTATACTGGCTTTTCAACGAAGGCCAGTGCAAGTGGGGGGCTTCCTGTTGCTTCAAACATGAATGCTCGGGATGTGGGCGCTCCCACGGACTTAGCCGATGCTTCAAGAAGGGTAAGACTGGGGTGTCTGCCTCAGTTGGAGGGGCACACTCTGCCCCAGGGCCTAACCCCGGGGAAACTAGGTGCGATGGAGCCTTGGCTAAGCCGCTACGGTAATAGAGCGGATGTCGAGTTGTTCCGGGATGGCTTTGGGCTGGGTTTCTTTATTCCCATCCGGGACAGGGGTGGGTCACGGGGGTTGCGCAATCTCAAGTCGGTGGTGGAGTTTCCAGGGGGTGGTGCGGGAAAAGCTGCAGAAAGAACTGCAGTTGGGCAGAATGGCGGGTCTCCCCTCTTTGGGCAGTCCCCAAGAAGGATCCTGGGAAGTTTAGGCTCATTCACCACCTCTCCTAACCGAAAGGGGCGTTGGTGAATGATGACATCGACAAGGACTTGTGCTCGGTCTCTTACACATCATTCGACCAGGCGGTTGAGTTGGTAAAAGGGGCCGGGCATGGGGCTTTAATGGCCAAGGTGGAGCGTCCTGTTTGGGGGATACATAAAAGCATCTCTGGCGCCGGCCACTTGGGCCATCTACAGTAAGATCTGGGGTTCGTGGGAATGTTCATGGGATGAGATGGACTGAGCACTGGTGGGGGAAATCGCACCTCGATGCCTTTCTTTGGTTCACGTTCCGGTTGTTAGCTAAGGGCACGTCCCCGGCAGTGGTGGACAGGTCTATGGTGGCGATGGCTTTTTTAGTTCAATTTTTTTTTTTTTAATTCTTTATTTTTGAGTGCATGAGGTTTACAACACGGCTTACTCTGCCACGATAGCGGTCGTAAGCCTGAACATTTTACAGTATAACACAATAGTGACATATAGGCATTGCACATTTTTATAGTAACGTAAAGGTAAATAAGAAGGAACTAGCGAAATTTAACAGTTGTTGCTGAAGACAGGTAACAATGGTATCTGGCGTTAGGGTAGAGTGACAACTGGATTTAAGTTGTGAGGGTAGTCGTGAAGGCACAAGAGGGTCTCAGCAGAATAGTCGGCTAGCTAAGCTTTGTCGGGTCAGTCACCCCAAAACTGTGAACCCTCCTGTCTTGCAGTCATGTGGGTGGCAGTACTTTGTTTGCTGGCCTTCACTCTTTGTCAGGAGCTGGGCTTGGGCTTGTGTAGTGGGCGTCGGGTCGGTCAGTACTCAGTTGGGGTAGTGTTTGCATAAGTAGTGGTGGTACTTTTTGATGTTCTCTTGCGTGTCACCCCGAGGGTCCACTTGACCAACAGGGGGGGGGGGGTGTCTGGATACGTCCTAGTCGTGTTGGCTATGTGTGGTGGGAGCAGAGAGGTGTCTATGTAGTCGATCTCCTAGTGCTGGCATCTGGAGATAGTTATCGGTCACAAAAACATGTGGAGGGATATTGGAAAATCGGATCAGATCCTGGCGCCATGGGGCTACGGAAAAACATGTTATTATGCAGTGTCCTAGTAGAGTCAATATGCGGCTAGTGTGCCCTTCAGGGTCCCCGTGCCCCAGCCTCCTCAGATGGTTCTTGTCTAGATTGTCTCGGCACAAAGGGTTGAATCCGTTCCGGGTTCCATTCAAGGGTAGGTCTTGTGGTCTTCCGGGGCGCCGTATGGTGCACGGTGTCCTGGGGTAGGCCTAATACTTGTAGCATGTTTCGGGCTTCTTGGAGGTCGTGGACCACGTGCTTGTTTTCACCCCTTGTGATGAGAAGGGAGCGGTCTGGACGCCATCTGTACGGTATATCCCTCTGTCTGAGGAGCGTGGTAAAGGGCTTTAATGTGCCTCTCCAGGCCAAGGTATCGCCCGTTAGGTCTGGAAAGAATGATAGTGGATGGCCTTCAAATATGAGTTGCGCCCGGTCCCTAGCCGCTGCCATGGTTGCGGCCTTGTCTTTTCGGAACTGGAAGCGTAGTATAAGGTCGCGGGAGGCTGTCGCTGGGGCTTTGGCTGGCTTTGGGATACGGAATATGCTTTCTAGTGAGATGGCCTTGGCTGCTTTTGGTGTGTGTAGGGCAGTGAGTAGCCTGCGTACATAGTGAGGTAGCTCTTCGGTGGGCACGTCATCAGGTATCCCCCGTACCTTAATGTTGGCAGCTCTGCGCCCATCCTCCGCCGCGGTGAATCGCCGCTCGAGTGCTGTGGTCTTTTGTTTGAGGAGCGTAATCTCCGATTGCATGGAGGTGATGTTTAGGTCTTGTGCTGCTGAGGTGCCTTCCAGGGTGTCTAACCTCGAGGTGATGCCTTGTAGCTCCGCGCGGAGGGTGGCGATGTCCCCTTGGAGCGTGGATTGCAGGCCTGCCAGCAGATTCTTCAATATCGCTGTTGTAATCGGTGCTCCATCAGGGTCCTGGGGCTTGGACACGGCCACCGGTTGTCTCGGTGTTGCTATCGTGTCCTCCTCCAGGGAGTATTCGTCCGAGAGGTCTGAGTACGTGTCGGCGAAGGTAGCCATCTTGGGCCCTGAGGTTTCATGGGCCTGTCTCCACATTGCCCCAATATCGTGGTTCTGGCTTGGTCGATCCGGCTTCGGCTTTTTGGTTTTTCGACCCATTAGTGTTCTGCACCCTTGTGCCGATAGCTGTGGCTTTTTTAGACGGTTTTGTCGGGCCGTAGCAACGTGTTTTGTTATATTTGCTCAGGAGCTCCGGCGCCATGCGACCTCTCTGCTTCGCAGTTAGACTCCGCCCCCCCTTTTAGTTCAATTTTCACGGGAAGGAGGATCTTCGTAATCCAACAGGCGCTTAAGGGGTATCGGAGGGGACATAGGGTGCCTGATGCCAGGCGACTGGTCTGTGCGCGTGTTGGGGGCACTGATTTGAGTGTTGCCTGAGATTTGTTTCAACGAGTTTGAAGGGTCTTTGTTCCAGGTGGCGTTTCTTTTGGCATTTTTCCGGGCGTTTCGGATAGGGGAATTGGTGAGTGCCACTCGGGTGGCTAATGAGGGTTTGCAGGTATCTGGGGTTCGTGTATAGGAGGGGCGGTTGGTGGTCCTCCTGGCCATGTCCAAGACTGACATCAAGGGTGTAGGTCAAGATGTGACCCTGGGCGCCCTGCTGGGATCCGCATTGTGCCCGGTGGCTGGGGTGGCGCGGTACCTGGTTAGCAGGCCTGTGATTGGGGGGTCGTTGTTGGTGCACGCGGATGGCTCTTCCTTGTCTCGCTTCCAATTTACCAAGATCTTTCAGGTCAGGGCTGGCAAGATTGGGGTTACGCGCTGGTCAATTTTGGACTAATTTCTTCCGCATCGGGGTGGCCACAGAGGCCACGCGCCTAGGTCTGGGGGAAGCGTTAGTCAAACAGATTGGGAGATGGGAATCAGTTAGGTTCCGCTCATATGTGCGCTTGGGTTTTATGGACTGAGGGGGGGGACTAGGGGATACCGGTTTGCAGTTGGTGTTTACGTTTGGTTTATTATTGATATTGATTAATGTTTGTTATTGATCGCTGTAGGGGAAAGGTTAATAATGTGATGGCTAGTTTTGTGAGAAAATGCATTCATTGTGAAGTTGCATTCTTAGTGAGAGTAGGGACAGTGTAGCTGCTGCTGATTTGATAGGGAAATTGATAGCTAGGCTAGTGTATTCAGTGTCCACTACAGTCCTGAAGGACTCATCTGATCTCTGCTGTAAGTACAGCACCCCAAAAAGCCCTTTTTAGGGCTAGAACATCAGTCTGCTTTTTTTTTTTTTTTTTTTTGTGTAGTGTAATTGCAGTTGCCTGCCTGCCAGTCAGCCTGTGTGCATATACTGTGCCCACTTGCCCAGTGCCACCACTCACTCACTGGTGTCACAATAGCCTGCATTTAACCAAATAAAACTTTTTTTTAATGTAGTATAATAGCAGTCAGTTTCCTTCACTAGTGTGCGTTTCAGGGCCTGCCCAGTGCCACCACTCACTCACTGGTGTCACACTTGCCTGTAGCAAGTGTGTTAAAAAATGATAAGCTTAGAGTCATGTCTACAAATGCTCGCAGTTTAGGAAATAAGATCCATGAACTTGCAATAATGGCAACTGATAGTGTAGATTTAGTCGCTGTTACTGAGACATGGTATAATGAGAAAAATGACTGGGACATAGCAATACCAGGGTACTCTTTATATAGAAAAGACAGGGAAGGCAAGAAAGGGGAGGGGTGGCCCTGTATGTAAAGGATAGCATAAAATCTAGCCTAATAAAGGTTAGTGAGGCGAACATAGAGTCCGTTTGGGTTACGTTAGAATTTGGTAATCACACAGTAACTCGTGTAGGTGTGATTTATAGGCCCCCAGGACAAATTGAAGAGTTAGATAATCTACTAGTTGAAGAAATAGCTAAAATGACAATGAAGGGGGAAGTTATCATCATGGGTGACTTTAATCTTCCTGATGTGAATTGGAAAACAAAAATAGCTACTTGTGCCAGAAGCACACATATTCTAAACTCCCTAATGGGATTGTCTCTAAAACAAGTCGTTGAGGAGCCAACTCGTAAAGAGGCCATACTAGATTTAGTGTTAACAAATGGAGATTTGGTATCAGATATTACTGTAGGTGAAAGTTTAGGATCCAGTGATCATCAGTCAGTGTGGTTTAATATAAGAACAGTGACTGAGTCACACCACACAAAAACAAAAGTTTTAGACTTTAGAAAAACAGACTTTTCTAAAATTAGAATATGTGTAAAGGAGTCATTATCAGACTGGAGCAATTTAAATGGAGTCTAAAAGAAATGGGATTATTTAAAAGTTGCACTACTGAAGGCAACAGAAAATTGCATTAGGCTTGTCAGTAAAAGCAAAAAATTCAAGAAACCACTGTGGTACTCCGCAGATGTGGCCAAAATAGTAAAAACAAAAAGTTAGCATTTAGTAATTATAAAAAACCCAGAGTGAGGAAGACAGAATGACCTATAAGATTAGGCAGAAAGAGGCTAAGCAAGTTATAAGAGCTTCCAGATCACACACAGAAGAGAAAATGGCACAGTCAGTAAAAAAGGGGGACAAAACTTTTTTTAGATACATAAATGAGAAAAGAAAAGTAAAACAATGATTAGTTAGATTAAAAACAAAAGAAGGAAGGTATATAGATGAGGATAAAGGTCTAGCTGACTGCCTCAATTAATATTTTTGTTCGGTATTTACAGATGAAAATGAAGGAAAGGGACCTCAGTTTTGAAAAAGGATAAATGAGTCATTTATTACACGTGAGTTTACAGAGGAAGAGGTTCTATTTCAACTGTCAAAAGTAAAGACAAATAAGTCAATGGGACCTGATGGAATACACCCAAAGCTATTAAAAGAGCTTAGTGGTGTACTAGCAAAACCATTAACAGATTTATTTAACCAATTATTGATAACAGGAGTAGTCCCAGAAGACTGGAAGTTAGCGAATGTTGTGCCCATTCACAAGAAAGGTAATAGGGAGGAGTCGGGCAATTATAGGCCAGTAAGCCTTACTTCAGTAGTGGGGAAAGTGATGGAAACCATGTTAAAAGATAGGATTGTTGAACATCTAAAAACACATGGATTTCAAGATCAGAGACAACATGGGTTTACTTCAGGGAGATCATGCCAAACTAATCTTATTGATTTTTTTGATTGGGTAACTAAAATTATAGATCAGGGTGGTGCAGTAGACATTGCTTACCTAGATTTCAGTAAGGCTTTTGACACTGTTGCACATAGAAGGCTTATCAATAAACTACAATATTTGAGTTTGGATTCCAATATTGTTGAATGGGTAAGGCAGTGGCTGAGTGACAGGCAACAGAGGGTTGTAGTCAATGGAGTATATTCGAAGCTTGGGCTTGTCACCAGTGGGGTACCTCAGGGATCTGTACTTGGACCCATTCTCTTTAATATTTTTATTAGTGATATTGCAGAAGGTCTTGATGGTAAGGTGTGTCTTTTTGCGGATGATACTAAGATATGTAACAGGGTTGATGTTCCAGGAGGGATAAGCCAAATGGCAAATGATTTAGGTAAACTAGAAAAATGGTCAGAGTTGTGGCAACTGACATTTAATGTGAATAAGTGCAAGATAATGCATCTTGGACGTAAAAACCCAAGGGCAGAGTACAGAATATTTGATAGAGTCCTAACCTCAACATCTGAGGAAAGGGATTTAGGGGTATTTATTTCTGATAACTTAAAGGTAGGCAGACAATGTAATAGAGCAGCAGGAAATGCTAGCAGAATGCTTGGTTGTATAGGACAGTAGAAAGAGGGAAGTGCTCATGCCATTGTACAGAACACTGGTGAGACCTCACTTGGAGTACTGTACACAGTACTGGAGACCCTATCTTCAGAAGGATATTGATACCTTAGAGAGAGTTCAAAGAAGGGCTACTAAACTGGTTCATGGATTGCAGGATAAAACTTAACAGGAAAGGTTAAAGGATCTTAACATGTATAGCTTGGAGGAAAGACGAGACAGGGGGGATATGATAGAAACATTTAAATACATAAAGGGAATCAACACAGTAAAGGAGGAGACTATATTTAAAAGAAGAAAAACTACCACAACAAGAGGACATAGTCTTTATTTAGAGGGACAAAGGTTTAAAAATAATAGCAGGAAGTATTACTTTACTGAGAGGGTAGTGGATGCATGGAATAGCCTTCCAGCTGAAGTGGTAGAGGTTAACACAGTAAAGGAGTTTAAGCATGCATGGGATAGGCATAAGGCTATCCTAACTATAAGATAAGGCCAGGGACTAATGAAAGTATTTAGAAAACTGGGCAGACTAGATGGGCCGAATGGTTCTTATCTGCCATCACATTCTATGTTTCTATGTTATGTTTCTATTTAACAAAAACAAAACTTTTGCAGGTGGGCTTGGAATCTAACCAATCAGAGTGCTCTGTGTCATTTTACAGAGCGTGGGAAAGTTCTTTGGAATTTTCCCACGCTGTGTAAAATGACAAAGAGCACTCTGATTGGCTTAAACCAGCCAATCAGCGTGTTCTTAGCCTAATTGCAGGGCGTGGCAAGAGCTCAGTCTGCGCGGAGCCCTTCGTGGGTGAAAATGGATTATTATTATTTTTTTTTTATTGCGTCGGTTATTATGGTTTTTTATTTGGCCTTTTTTGGGGCTGAAAAAAGAAGATTTTATAAGAAAGAAAACATCGAATGGTAAGTTGTTTTTATCTAATTTTTTTTACAGGTTTTTAGTTAAAGGTCCCCCCTCATTATTTTTAGGGTGAGGGGGTAGGTAGGGGGATAAATTTTTTTTGGGGGGAAGGGGTGACTAGGGTCCCCCCATTTGTATTTAGGGCCACCACCCGCCGCTCAGGGGTGGGGGCCAGGGGGAGGACATTAGGTCCCCCCCCTTATTTGTATTTAGGGCCCCCACCCACCGCTCAGGGGTAGGGGCCGGGGGGGACAGTAGGTCCCCCCTTATTGTTATTTTTAGGGCCCCCACCCACCGCTCAGGGGTGGGGGCTGGGGAGGAGGACAATAGGTCCCCCCCTATTGGTATTTAGGGCCCCCACCCGCCGCTCAGGGGTGGGGGCCAGGGGGAGGACATTAGGTCCCCCCCCTTATTTGTATTTAGGGCCCCCACCCACCGCTCAGGGGTAGGGGCCGGGGGGGACAGTAGGTCCCCCTTATTGTTATTTTTAGGGTCCCCACCCACCGCTCAGGGGTGGGGGCTGGGGAGGAGGACAATAGGTCCCCCCCTATTGGTATTTAGGGCCCCCACCCGCCGCTCAGGGGTGGGGGCCGGGGGGAGGACAAGAGGTCCCCAACCCCCTATTGGTTTTTAGGGCCCCCACTCACCTCTCAGGGGTGGGGGCCAGGGGGGAGAACAATAGGTTCCCCCCCCCCTATTGGTATTTAGGGCTCTCACCCGCTCAGGGAGGGGGGACCCTTTTTCTTTTTTTTTTTTAACAGTGAGCAGCCACAGGCTGCTCACTGTTTAATAGACATGCCCCTACTCGCAGTATTGCGAGTAGGGGCACAATTTACTAATACTGAGTAATTTTTACTTAGTATAAGTAAATTTGGCTGAAAGACCACAAAAAAAAAATAGGGGACGGACCGAACATCGCATATGTTTGCCATCCGTGGCAAACGCGAACACGCTATGTTCGCCGGGAACTATTCGTCTGCGAACCGTTCGGGACATCACTACCGACCAAGCATCTTTTTCCATCTCCCGCTTCCTAAAATCGATGCCTTATATACACGTCCCCTGATAGGGGACGTAACAGGGATTAAACTGATAGGAATAGTACTACTTAACACACCACTCCTATCTGGTGGCACATTAGATTGCACGCGCAGTGCCCCAAATTTGAAGTAGGAGGACCGACCAAGCATTTTTTTCCATCTCCCGCTTCCTGGGTGGAGGAAGAGAGACCTTCAATGACATCAGTGAGGACAAGGAACGGGACATGGCTAGCTTGGTATCCAACCTTGTGCAAATGGGGAGTTTGCAGTTGTGCAAATGGACTGTTTGCGGTTGTTTGCGGTGCGTTAAACGGGGAGTTTGGTCTGTCACGGTGAAGCGGGCGTAACCCTTACACGACCTGATCGATACAACATCATACCTAATGTTTTAAAGTAGGTTATTCCAAACAATTTAGGAATGTTAGGTGATTTATGCCCTTTATGGATTAAAACCAGACTCTGCATCAACTATGTAATTTTCCATGGGAGTTTTGCCATGGATTCCCCTCTGGCATGCCACAGTCCAGGTGTTAGTCCCCTTGAAACAACTTTTCCATCACTATTGTGGCCAGAAAGAGTCCCTGTGGGTTTTAAAATTTGCCTGCCCATTGAAGTCTATGGCGGTTCGCCAGGGTCGCCCATTCGCGAACATTTGCGGAAGTTCGCGTTCGCCGTTAACGAACCGAAAATTTTATATTCACGACATCACTATACCATAGTATTCGTGTTTTATTGGGAAAGGTATGTGGGGGGGTTGTCCAATGTTCCGACTGCCCATATGGCGACTATACACCGGTCATGCATTATCTAGTGATAACTTGAATACCATAGTCAATGCTCAACTGGTATGGGTCAGTTTGGTGTGGCGTGCAGAAAAAAAGCAAACTTGGTGTTATAAGGGAAGGAACTGTTCCCTCACCAGGTACATAGCAGTCATAGAATACAAATAATTCCCAAGCACACCAATGATTTTAGTACAAAGATTGTTTTTATTTATTTTGATATATGCTTAATAAGAAAGTGCAAATGTACAAAACAGAAGTACAAAGAAATGCCATCAAATGTACAAAACTGCACGCATAGTAATAAAGTGCTTTTACCAAAAACCCATAAAACTAAAACAAGGTATACTGACCTAGAGTCAAACTCTATGACTAAATTGGGGTCATAGAGTTTGGAACTGAGCAATTTAGCTTAATAAAATGGGACAAGGTCAGTTTCCTAAAGCATCAAATCAATATTGCTAGCTGTATTATGTCTGTGATCACCAGGAGCAAGGAATATTAAAGAAATGCACTAATTAAAAACTACCAGTGTAGGTGAAAAATATAGATGATGCCCATGCATAAAGAAATAGGATTAAAAACTCTAAACATAACATTAGAATTTGTACTGACCCACCAGGAACACTGCATAGGAAGTGCATCTTGCCCAGTTAGCCTCTCAGCTTATCTATATCAATGGACAAAATTGATTTTGCTGATGAGGAATAGTGATGTCCCGGACGGTTCGCTGGCGAATAGTTCCTGGCGAACATAGCGTGTTCGCGTTCGCGGCGGCGGGCGAACATATGCGATGTTCGGTCAGCCCCCTATTTGTCATCATTGAGTAAACTTTGACCCTGTACCTCACATTCAGTAGGCACATTCCAGCCAATCAGCACAGACCCTCCCTTCCAGACCCTCCCACCTCCTGGACAGCATCCATTTAAGATTCATTCGGAAGCTGCATTCATTTTTTTTTCAATCTATTATTTTTTTTATTTTTTTTATTTTTTTCAGTGCATATAAATGTTACAAGCAGATACTCCCCCCAGACACTCTGTAGTACTGCCGATACTCCCCTCAGACACTCTGTGTTACTGCAGATACTCCCTCCAGACACTCTGTGTTACTGCAGATACTCCCTCCAGACACTCTGTGTTACTGCAGATACTCCCCCAGACACTCTGTGTTACTGCAGATACACCCCCAGACACTCTGTGTTACTGCAGATACTCCCTCCAGACACTCTGTGTTACTGCAGATACTCCCTCCAGACACCCTGTGTTACTGCAGATACTCCCTCCAGACACCCTGTGTTACTGCAGATACTCCCTCCAGACACTCTGTGTTACTGCAGATACTCCCTCCAGACACTCTGTGTTACTGCAGATACTCCCCCCAGACACTCTGTGTTACTGCAGATACTCTCTCCAGACACTCTGTGTTACTGCAGATACTCCCCCCAGACACTCTGTGTTACTGCAGATACTCCCCCCAGACACTCTGTGTTACTGCAGATACTCCCTCCAGACACTCTGTGTTACTGCAGATACTCCCTCCAGACACTCTGTGTTACTGCAGATACTCCCCCCAGACACTCTGTCTTACTGCAGATACTCCCTCCAGACACTCTGTGTTACTGCAGACACTCCACACAGACACTCTGTGTTACTGCAGACACTCCCCCCAGACACTCTGTGTTCCTGCAGATACTCCCTCCAGACACTCTGTGTTACTGCAGATACTCCCTCCAGACACTCTGTGTTACTGCAGATACTCCCTCCAGACACTCTGTGTTACTGCAGATACTCCCCCCAGACACTCTGTGTTACTGCAGATACTCCCTCCAGACACTTTGTGTTCCTGCAGATACTCCCTCCAGACACTCGGTGTTACTGCAGATACTCCCTCCAGACACTCTGTGTTACTGCAGATACTCCCGCTAGACACTCTGTGTTACTGCAGATACTCCCCCCAGACACTCTGTGTTACTGCAGATACTCCCCCCAGACACTCTGTCTTACTGCAGATACTCCCCCCAGACACTCTGTCTTACTGCAGATACTCCCCCCAGACACTCTGTCTTACTGCAGATACTCCCTCCAGACACCCTGTTACTGCAGATACTCCCTCCAGACACCCTGTGTTACTGCAGATACTCCCCCAGACACTGTCTTACTGCAGATACTCCCCCCAGACACTCTGTCTTACTGCAGATACTCCCTCCAGACACCCTGTGTTACTGCAGATACTCCCTCCAGACACATGTGTTACTGCAGATACTCCCTCCAGACACTCTGTGTTACTGCAGATACTCCCTCCAGACACTCTGTGTTACTGCAGATACTCCCTCCAGACACTCTGTGTTACTGCAGATACTCCCTCCAGACACTCTGTGTTACTGCAGATACTCCCTCCAGACACTCTGTGTTACTGCAGATACTCCCTCTAGACACTCTGTGTTACTGCAGATACTCCCCCCAGACACTCTGTCTTACTGCAGATACTCCCCCAAGACACTCTGTCTTACTGCAGATACTCCCTCCAGACACCCTGTGTTACTGCAGATACTCCCTCCAGACACCCTGTGTTACTGCAGATACTCCCCCAGACACTCTGTCTTACTGCAGATACTCCCCCCAGACACTCTGTCTTACTGCAGATACTCCCTCCAGACAACCTGTGTTACTGCAGATACTCCCTCCAGACACCATGTGTTACTGCAGATACTCCCTCCAGACACTCTGTGTTACTGCAGATACTCCCTCCAGACACTCGGTGTTACTGCAGATACTCCCTCCAGACACTCGGTGTTACTGCAGATACTCCCTCCAGACACTCTGTGTTACTGCAGATACTCCCTCTAGACACTCTGTGTTACTGCAGATACTCCCCCCAGACACTCTGTGTTAATGCAGATACTCCCCCCAGACACTCTGTCTTACTGCAGATACTCCCCCCAGACACTCTGTCTTACTGCAGATACTCCCTCCAGACACCCTGTGTTACTGCAGATACTCCCCCCAGACACTCTGTCTTACTGCAGATACTCCCCCCAGACACCCTGTGTTACTGCAGATACTCCCTCCAGACACTCTGTGTTACTGCAGATACTCCCCGCAGACACTCTGTGTTACTGCAGATAAATGACAAAGAGCACTCTGATTGGTGGGCTTGGAATCTAACCAATCAGAGTGCTCTGTGTCATTTTACACAGCGTGGGAAAGTTCTTTGGAATTTTCCCACGCTGTGTAAAATGACAAAGAGCACTCTGATTGCCTTAAACCAGCCAATCAGAGTGTTCTTAGCCTAATTGCAGGACGTGGCAACACTTTATAAGCCTTCCCCCGCCCTGCAAAGCTCAGTCTGCGCTGAGCCCTCCATGGGTGAAGATGGATTAAAAAAATTTAGCGCAGTTTTTTTTTTTATTGCATCGGTTCTTATGGCGTTTTATTTGGCCTTTTTTGGGGCTGAAAAAATAAGATTTTAGAAAAAAGAAGATGTCAAATGGTTAGTTGAATTTTTATTTACAGGTTAGTTATTTTATTCCCCTATTCCTCACTATTTTTTAGGGTGAGGGGGGTAGGTAGGGGGTAACTTCTTTTGCGGTGGGGGTTGGGTGACTAGGGGCTTGGGGACGCCTAGTCACCTTTGATTGGGGGGGGGATTTTTATTTAGGGCCCCCACCCACCACTCAGGGGTGTGGGCTGGGGGGGACAGTAGGTCCCCCCCCTTATTGTTTTTTTAGGGCCCCCACCCACCGCTCAGGGGTGGGGGCCAGGGGGGGAGGACAGTAGGTCCCCCCTCATTATTTTTATGGCCCCCACCCACCGCGCAGGGGTGGGGGCCGGGGGGAGGACAGTAGGTTCCCCCCTCATTATTTTCATGGCCCCCACCCACCGTGCAGGGGTGGGGGCCAGGGGGGGGAGGACAGTAGGTCCCCCTCCTCATTATTTTTATGGCCCCCACCCACTGCGCAGGGGTGGGGGTGGGAGCCAGGGGGGGAGGACAGCAGGTCCCCCCCATTGTGATTTATGGCCCCCACCCACCGCATAGGGGTGGGGGCGGGTGGAGGACAGTAGGTCCCTCCCCTCATTATTTTTATGGCCCCCACCCACCGCACAGGGGTGGGGGCCAGGGCGGGAGGACAGTAGGTCCCCCCTCATTATTTTTCTGGCCCCCACCCACCGTGCAGGGGTGGGGGTGGGGGGGGGGGCAGTAGGTCCCTCCCCAGTGTGTATCAGGGTCCCTGAGGACAGGTGTCAATCCATATCTGCCAAGTGACCCTATGTAGGGGGAACAGTCCCTATTCTGCTCTGTGTCAGTGTGTACCAGGGATCCTTAGGATAGGTGTCAATCCATATCTGCCAAGTGACCCTATGTAGGGGGAACAGTCCCTATTCTGCTCTGTGTCAGTGTGTATCAGGGTCTCTGAGGACAGGTGTCAATCCATATGTCAAAGTGTCAATATGTCATATGTCAGGTGTCAATCCATATCCATTGTGATTTAGGAATGTTAGGTGATTTATGCCCTTTATGGATTAAAACCAGACTCTGCATCAACTATGTAATTTTCCATGGGAGTTTTGCCATGGATCCCCCTCCGGCATGCCACAGTCCAGGTGTTAGTCCCCTTGAAACAACTTTTCCATCACTATTGTGGCCAGAAAGAGTCCCTGTGGGTTTTAAAGTATGCCTGCCCATTGAAGTCTATGGCGGTTCGCCCGGTCCGCCGGTTCGCGAATGTTTGTGGAAGTTCGCGTTTGGCGTTCGCGAACTGAAAATTTTATGTTCGCGACATCACTAATGAGGAAGTGTAACTTTCGTCAGCCAGAGGCTGGATCACAAGAGGCTTATTTTTAGATAAGCCGGTCATAAAAATTAATGCAGGATTACACCAGACCAACCAAAGTTTAGCACAAGTAGCCTGCCAGCACCATAACCACTTCAACAAGCTGTAGCAGTTACGGAAGGTCCAGATGATATTTATCATCTCAAAATACTGACAGACAAATCCAAACGTTAGAATTCTATTGGTAAATTATTGCCTAGGAAACCAATGTAGATTTATTCTTGAAATAAGCTGCTGTTGAGTTTTGCAATGTTAGTTGAGCTGTGTTACATGTATTTGCATTTCAGACTTGGACAGTGTAACAGTAACTAACACAATCCATTTTCTGTCCAGGACACATGATGTCTGCATTTAAAATAGAAAAGGATTCCACCCTTATATACCATCCAAGTCCAGCCTGCAAAAAATAAACAAACTGCAGAAAACAACCTTTTTGTCCAAATGATGGCACTTGACATTTGCGTAGTTTAGAACAATGAATATTAGTAAGAATATTTTATAGGATGGCAGCTTTGAAGCTGGCTGAAATCAACAATGCTGCATATATATATATTTATATATTGATATACTTATAGTATTATAGGTTCATTTAAAGGCACCACGTTTCATCAAGAGAGGCCTATTCCATCCAAATCATTTTACTCTCCCTTGAAAGCCACGTGTCTCCGATATCATGGTGCTGAACCATATTTTATGACTACACATCAGTGATTGATACGCACAAGTTCTGGAGACACTAACAGGGCTTTTCAGCTGGAAAGAATAAAAAATAAGCAATTAGCTGGTTCAGCTAATTAAAAAAGCTGTTTTGAATGCCAAGTGTATTGTGAACCACATGACAGATGTGAAAAGCTATACAGTTGTTATGAATGCCAGAGGCAGACATGCAGACAGGTGGGGAGAGAAATAATAGATAAATATATCAAGTCAAGCAGATGTTACATCCTGGCATCACTTTATTAGATGAGCTCAAATACAGGGGTATGGAGTAGATCATGTTCCATTCAGCAATAATAAAGCTACCCTTGAGGTTGTTTATGTTTCTGATCATTTAATAGAATGCTAATAGAATAAAGGTAGAATAAGGGTAGCAGAATATTGCTGCAGGCAAAATGATGCACTGAGAAACAGAATGGAGACTTGTTGTACTTTGTGCTATGCTTTTGCTATGAGTCATAAATGGCATAAAGGCATACCATAACTATTTGTTTTAAGTATTTTTATAATATATAATATTTACCCCAAAATATACTATTTGTACTGTTTGATTGCATTAAGGAAAACATATGCATACATACTAGGAATTTTATGGCTATTATCCGTTGCAGCATTAACCTGTGGATAGTTCATCCTCCTCAGCTGGTAGGACAGGAAATTAAACTGTCTGATATAAATAAGTCCTCACACCTCTCCATCGGTCCATAGTCTTGTGTGTAGCTCTCAGGAAAGAAGTTAAAAAACAGGTGGGAAAGCAATGCTGCTATAATAATAGTTAGGGGAACAGAATTATGGAAAGTCTATATACATTTTAATTATTGCAGGCGAATGCCTGTCAATATTGACCTGTGGGTAATACCAAAGCAGAAGAAAAACATAAGGGAAGCCTAACATGAACTATGGTAAACAATCATATTTCAAAAGCTTAAAGGGACACTCCAGATATCTAAAGCACTTTAGCTTGCTGAAAAGCTTTATGTGCTAAGAATGTGTCTTCCTTTTTTCCATCTTCTCATTCTTATTTTTTTTTTAATTCAATAGAAATTAACACTTTTATAAATTCACCTGTGTGACGAGACCAATCTCGCCACATTGCATTGGAGGAGCCTGGTTGCCCGCCTGTTGCCTCTGGACTATGGCCCTGGGAGATTGGGCCCTTTAAAACCAGTATTCGGCCATACCAGAGTGTATGTCACTCATTCTGGCCCTTTAAATACTGTGGGGAAGGTTTGGCACTTTTTATATGGCACTTCGGATGCAGCCGAAGTCGTCGAAGTCGTCGAAGTGGCCGCCATTCGACAAAGGAACATGTGGCGGCGGCCATTTTAATTTAGCCGAACGCGGTCAGCGGTGTATGCTAAAGAATCTGTGGAACTAAAATCGGCTACGCAAATACACGAACACCGCTGACCCTTACCGTCGGCTCCACTTCGACACTTTAGTTAAAGTCGAAGTACGTTCGACAATTCGAACAGCCTGTTGCAATGTGCTAGTTGCACGAACGGATCTGTTCGTGCCTTCGAAGGGGACTTAGCCGTTTTTCTGCAGGAAATTGACCGACCGCACAGCCCAAATCTATGGAACTGTTTTGGGCAGGAAAATGTGCTTGCGGTCGGTCATAAAGGACTTGGTATGATTTTTGGGAGTAAAAAGGAAAAGAGGACTGTCCCTCAATAATGAAAGGTATATTGAAAAATACTTTAATGAATCAAACTAAAAACACACACAGAAAGACTGACAAAGTTGCTAGTCACTGCTGCCTCAATAGTGGATATTTGGGGCAGAAAAGGTGACTGCAACTGCACATACTAAGTGTGGGATATACACAGACGAAAAGACGGTGAACAAACAAATTGGACACTAATGGGGCAAAAAATCCCCAATTCCTATTAGCAACGTGCTGATTATCGGCTATATCCTCCGGTATTCCTATTGGGACCCTGTTGTATCTCACTTCGATGCAGGGTTATTCCCTAGGGGGATATTAGCTTGTGTATATATATGTTTCGTTTTGGGGCATTTTTTCCTTTTCAGTAGTTCCCACCTTGCAGGTTTCTCCAGGTCCTAGGTGGTCTTACTCTTACTCTTGAATCTGCAGGGATACACATGGTACATTGTAGCCATTTTTTGTTTTCCTTTACCATTCATTTTCGTTACATGGTATCATTACCCTATTATTATTGAGTTAACCCCAGGCAACTGTTACAAGGCTTTGGTGCAACTATTACTGCAGGGACTTATCTACTAAACTACTGTTTATGATTTTTTGCCCCATTAGTGTCCAATTTGTTTGTTCACCGTCTTTTCGTCTGTGTATATCCCACACTTAGTATGTGCAGTTGCAGTCACCTTTTCTGCCCCAAATATCCACTATTGAGGCAGCAGTGACTAGCAACTTTGTCAGTCTTTCTGTGTGTGTTTTAAGTTTGATTCATTAAAGTATTTTTCAAGATACCTTTCATTATTGAGGGACAGTCCTCTTTTCCTTTTTTCTCGCATTTATCTACTTAGGGTTATCCCCTGCACTGTCCCTTTATCCTATGACTGATCACTATCGGGCCTATTCTCTATTATGATTTTTGGGAGTGTTTATGTTTAAAGTATGCTGAGTTCAAATATGTAATTTTTATGGAGATTGGATGTATGGTTTTAAAGTTACAGGGTATGTGTAAAAACTGTATTTTCACAGTCTGTGATAATTATGTTAAACCATTGTGTAACATAATTATATCACAGGCAGAGGGGAGGATTTTGTGTGTAATTGCTGGGAGTGTCTTCTGTAATGTACGTGTATGATTGGTTATTTTGTAACACCCTGTGGGTGGTCCTACCTAAGGGAAACTGTCACAAAAGAAGGTTCTTTTGGTGCCAATAAACAGATCACTGCTTGACCCTCAACACGGAGCTTTGTCTCGTCTTTGGGGGGATTTACTGTATGCTGATAGAGACTGATTGCTAGGAGTGTAAGCCGCTTGGATGCTTTTCTTATTCGTCTGCTAGCAGCTATTCGTGAGGTTCCGATTCGGGAGTTTGGAGTGCTAGTTTGTATGCAGTTCAGGAGTTTGGAGCATTCCTTTGTATTCAGTTTGGGAATTTGGTGTTCTGCAGTAGCTGTGCCTGTATCTCTGGAAGGGGAAGATCTTCTAAACTGCGGTTTAACCCCTTTATGTCTGGGGGTGCCGTTACAACCTGGTTACACCCCCTGGCTTTACAAGCAGACAGGCCCTATTACTTCCTGGTTTGGTTACCTTATTTGCACTGAACTCAAGATACACAATTGCTCAGAGCACCTGCCTTTCAAAGACTTCTCATTGAGCTGCATTGGAAAGTCTGTGATTGGACAGACACAGAAAGTCTGTGCGGGGTTAGAAGAGGGAAGCTTGCAAAGGCAGCAGACAAGAGATCTGCAGTTTTTGCAAGCTGGTTTTAGATATAACTGCAATGTAAAATTGCTTAACCCCTTAAGGACACATGACATGTGTGACATGTCATAATTCCATTTTATTCCAGAAGTTTGGTCCTTAAGGGGTTAAAGGGATTCTCCAGTGCCAGGAATACATATTAGTTTTACTGGCACTGCAGGACCTTCTAGTGCCCCTCTACCTCCCACCCCCCATCCCAAGTTGCTGAAGGAGTTAAAACCCCTTCAGTGACCTACGGGAGACCAGCGCCGATGTCCCTCGGCGGGCTCTGCCTACGCTCCTCACCCGCCGACGTCGGCCGGCGGGGGAGACCTAAATGCGCATTCGCTCGGCCGTCAGCAGGGGAGACCTAATGCTTTCCTATGGGAATTTCGGCGACGCTGGAGGTCCTTACATAGCTTAAGGACGTCCAGCGTCATTTAAAACACTTTTCGTGTTCTATGAACACAAAAGTCTCCTCTAGTGACTGTCTAGTAGACAGCCACTAGAGGAAGACTTAACCCTGCAATGTAAATATTGCAGTTTATGAAAACTGCAATAATTACACTTGCAAGGTTAAGGGTAGTGGGAGTTTGCACCCAGACCACTCCAATGGGCAGAAGCGGTCTGGGTGCCTGGAGTGGACATTATAGTCACCAGAACAACTACAGCTTATTGACTTTGTTCTGGTTAGTAGAATCATTACCTTCAGGCTTTTTGCTGTAAACACTGTCTTTTTAGATAAAATGCAGTGTTTACATTACAGCCTAGTGATAACTTCACTAGCCTCTCCTCAGATGGCTGTTAGAGATCCTTCCTGGGTCATGGCTGCCTAAAATGCATCCAAACATTCAGTATCTCCTCCCCCTGCATGCAGACACTGAACTTTCCTCAGCTCAGAGATTCATTGATTCAATTCATCTCTATGAGGAGATCCTGATTAGCCTGATTGTGCTGGCTCTGCCCCTGATCTGTCTCTTTGTCAGTCTCAGCCAATCCTGTGGGGAAGCACTGTGATTGAATCAGGCTACCACTTCTGATGATGCCATCAAGCAGTGGGCAGGTCTAAGGAAACAGAGCCAGAGCAAGCAGCTCTACACTTGAAAACAAGTAAGAGTTTGCTATTTTTAGGGAGGCATGAGGGGACCAGGGTGGCTAGATGGTGGTTTTAACCCTATAGGGTAAGTAATACATGTTTGTGTTCCTGACCCTATAGTGATCCTTTAACACTGATGCAATCCACTTAAATGAACAGTCTACACACCTCAAGCACTTTAGCTTGCTAAAGTGTTTTATGTGTGAAGAAATTGGCACTTTTATAAATTAGCCTTGTTACCACCCCCAGCTATCAATTACTTCCTGGTTTTTTAGCTCAGTGGAGTCAACAACTGCTAAGAGCACCTGCCTTGCAAATATTTCTCATTGAACTGCATTGGGAAGTCTGTGATTAGACAGTAACAGAAAGTCTGGCCTAGGTAAGTACTTGCAAGTACTTGCTGAAGATGGCATGCAAAGGCTGCAGACAAGAGATCTGCAGCTTTTGCTAGCTTTTTAAAAATATACCGCCAATGAAAAAATGCATAAATAAACATTTTTACAAGGGGTATATATACTAAAAAAAACAAAAAAAAAAACTACTATTGTTTCTTTTAAAGTGTTTTTTATATTTGTCTTACATACTGTCTGTTAGTCCATTTCTTTTAAAGGATCACTTTAGGGTCAGGAACAAAAACATGTATTCCTGACCCTATAGTGTTAACACCACCATCTAGCCCCCCTGGGCCTCTCATGCCTTCATAAATATAGTAAAATCTTACTGTATTCAAGCCAGAAACTGTAAATCTGCATGCTGTTAGACTCAGAAATACATGTGGTAAAAACCAAAGAAAAGAAAAAGTTACCTTTCTCTCTCCTTAATCCCTATGTATATTTAGACAAATGGAGGTCATTTAGTTGCTCCAATGGCCATTGGAGGGAATGCCCGCCTGCCAACGTCAAGGCAGACCCCCCTAAGCGGTTCCTAACACTGACCCTTCAGCCTGCTTACTTGAGCTTCTGGCAAAGATTTCTCTAATGAGACAGAGAGGGGTATTTTTTATATACACCCCTATATACTTATTAACCCTTAATAGGGAACACATGGGATGGGCGGCAGTATTGTAACTAGGCTGTGTGATACAAAGTAAATACAAATACAAAAAGAGAAGTCCTGCACTCACTCATATCACCACTGGGCCGGCAGCAATGACTACAGTACATATCAAACCCAATATATAATAAAAACCAAAGAAAAGAAAAAGTTACCTGCGCTCTCTCCTTAATCCCTATGTATATTTAGACAAATGGAGGTAATTTAGTTGCTCCAATGGCCATTGGAGGCAATGCCCGCCTGCCAACATCAAGGCAGACCCCCCCTAAGCGGGTCCTAACACTGACCCTTCAGCCTGCTTCCTTGAGCTTCTGGCAAGGATATCTCTAATGAGACAGAGAGGGGTATTTTTTATATACACCCCTATATACTTATTAACCCTTAATAGGGAACAAAATCGAGATCAAGAAAGAGGTTCAGCGCTGATAGGAGACCAGTGAATATAATAACAAGGCAGCACACCTATAGAAAAGGGGAATCCCCTCTAAACCCCTTGAAATACAATGAAAAGAAAAGAAGGAATAAGGGTGCGCCTAAAACAAGTGGAAATAAAAATAGTATATCAAATATATATTATAGCAGCGGTACCTAATAGTCCAAATATAAAATGTCCAAATATGCAAGTGATGGTCCTAGTAGTACATTAAAAAGTATGTAGAGTCCCAGATGTATATCCGTATCTTGAAAATGGATATGTGAAAAAAATATTTTTTTATAAAAAAACAAATGGGGGAGGAAATGAGGGGCTGGGGGGGAGGGAATGAGACACATGGGGGGATGAGACACATGGAGAGGCTGGGGGAGAATAAGACACCTCGAGGGGCAGGGAGGTTGAATTAGACACATGGGGGGCCCAGGGCAATTTCACACTGGGGCCCCCTGGTTTCTAGTTATGCCTCTGATTGAATCATTATTAAATCAGGGCCAAAAGTAGAGTTGGCGGTGCTTAAAGCTGGAATAGTTAAGTGGGTAGCTTGAGGAACAGGCATAAGTGTAGTCTGAGAACAAGCCAAGTTCTAGGACAACTGAAGGTAACGGGTATGAGTGAATGAACCAGGGTCAAGCATGGAATGGAGACGGGTCAAATATAACACAAAATCAGAATACTAGGAAATACTAAGAAATAGAAGTACACTCTCTCATCACTTCAAGAGAAAACCACAACAGAGTAAAGCAGAGAGTGCAGAGAGGTATTTTATAGGTCTAGGAAGTCAAGGATTGGCTCATTTTTACACCACACCTGACAGTGTCACAGTCAGAATCCAAATTCAAAAGCACTGGCCCTTGCCGCCTCCCTTGAATGACTGAGGGCGGAGTATGTCACATAAGTACGCAGTGTCGCTCCCCCACACTCCCCTTCCATGCTCCAGACTTCCTCAGTATTTGCAAGTCAAGTGCATAGCACTATGCACTTGACTTGCTCTGCACTGCAGACAGATAACTCAAGCCTGATTAGCGATTGTTCGCCTAGTTTGTGCGAACAGTGCTCTTCGAGCTCACTTTGAAAAGAAGCTGGCGATGGTATAAGTTCAGTGGTGTTCGTGAGTTAGTCTGTCCGATTTTAGTTACATGCACTCTACGTCCAAATACCACTGCCTGCTTTTGTGTGACAAGATGGTCGCTGACTCATTTCCCACGTGCTCGTTCATGCAAATGGCGGCCACCCAGCAGAACACTTGAAATAGCTAGGTGCGATTCCCTTCTGTATTGGTATTGATATAATCACTTAATTGCAAACAACTGATATAACATAAATGGAAATGTTAACCAAGAAAAATGTTTATTGACACGACTTATAATGCACATTTAAGTAAGGTTTAAATACACCGTTAACTATGCAAATAATATTCATATCATAATAAGTATGGTCAATTACAACCATAATCAAACACTGTTATTTCTGCCAAACAGTGTCATGACTGCATGGTTAAGCATCTTAAAGCTCATATTTTAATATGACTGAGGATGTGTTATTAGCAATGACAGCAAGCAGTGGGTGTTGATTAGTAGAGTTAAAATTCTGCATTCATATAATCATTCAAAATATGGGCAGCTCTTGATAGCTCTTTGGTGGATCTGATACACACAATGGTGGATCCAGGCCCGGGAGCATTGAGCAAATGCATTTTCCCATCAAGAAGTCAGAGTGTTCAAGTATGGCCGGCAGCGAGGGTTAACTCTCGTCATTCCTAAATGCATCCAAGTTGCTAATAAAATTGCCATGACCCCCATTGAATGTGCTTGTTTCACATACAGGTGAAATTGATATTTATTGAATGGTCAGACAAGGTATGCCTAAATATGTGTAGGTACATGTTACTGTATGCATGTTTACATGTTTTTGAGGATGTATGCTTTCACATCAGAACTCAATAATGTCACTTGCGAGTTAAAATTTAGCCCCGGTGAGTAGAAATTCACCCCTGTTGAGTGTGTCATGAGCCCTTCAGGCCTGGTTATTAATTTAGAATATTCATAAAGGACCAAATTTCTCCGGCAGAATGCATATTTGCAGATGATTGTTGCCTTGCTTTTTACAGGCAAACAATAATTTTACATTGTATTTGCCCACTAGCAGCAATAGCAGCCAGTGGGCAAATAGTTGAAAAACCCTTATCAGCATGAGAATTAATCATGTGGTTGTTTGCCAATACTTGCTAGCCAGCTGCCACATTCAAGCTAGATAAAAACGAAAAATGCTTAAGAGTTCAATAAACATTATTATAA
Source organism: Pelobates fuscus (assembly GCF_036172605.1). Taxonomy (NCBI): domain Eukaryota; kingdom Metazoa; phylum Chordata; class Amphibia; order Anura; family Pelobatidae; genus Pelobates; species Pelobates fuscus. Next base: position 205,461,386 of record NC_086320.1, read on the forward strand.
GGGAAGTATTAAAACTCCCTTATTGTAGGGACATACTTATAAAACAGTAGGCAGCCAATGGAAGCTCAGTGTAATAAAAATATAGCAACTGGGTAGGCAAATCTGCTAAAAATTCCCCATACCATGTAAAATAATGGGCCTTATTTGGTCCACCCCTGCCCACACCTATGGGAATCTGATGGGTAACGTAAAACAAAAAAATTGGGTTGGACAGATCACCTATGGTTAATGGTTGGAGGGTATTGCATTTAAATAAAATGGGGTGGACATCCTAATGTCCCCCTTGTGTCCTCACCTATGGTCAGTGGGTGTGGGCAGGGCTACTATGTTAAGTGTGTCAGTCCACATCAATCATATTGCCTGTGGTTGCTGAACCCCAGTCAGCATCCTCATGTCCAGGAAACTCGAAGTGATGGTTCCAAGATGGTAACTTCTGCATGAGGACTGGTCTATAGGTCAGAGCTTGGAGGAGGGGTGGGGCCAGGACAAAGATGCATCCAATTTGGGGCTGAATCCCACAGGTAAGCCCTCCTACAGGTGAGACCAGGTTATATGATTGAGCCACTCCTTTATTAGCAATGCACAGATTTCAGTCAGTGCTTGGTTGTTTTGTTGCCTGCCTCAGAACTTGAGTTTGTTGCCCTGTGTTTCCTGTCCTTGCTGATTTCCTGACTTTGCCTATTCGCAAAAGTTTGCTGATTGCCACCTGCCCAGACCTCTGGACCATCTGACTCTGATTTCTACCTGACCCTTCTTCAGACACCTTTGCCATGGATTTTCTGTTATGTTTATTAAAGCTCCTGTGCCTGACAAAATCCTGTTCTCAAACTCAGGATCTCTGTGGCGCTTTCTTGTAAGGGAGAACTGTTACTGCACCTGCGTTCCAGGACTGAACATGATCCCAGTGGTTTGCTACATTTATATTGGAGGGACCTAGTGTCACCGTAAGCACAACCCATGAGCAGTAGGTGGGAGTTCTAATTGTAATATGAGGAGATACTCTGACAACTAATAAAATATACAAGCGATGCTGGACATACTAATCTCCAACCCCCACAAATCAATTCCATTCCTCCACTCTGGCTCGGGATCCACAAGCCCATAGTCACCCTCCATTAAAATAAATTAACCCTATCAATCCCCCTCACCTAAATAATAATGAAGGAGACCAATGAAAATTATACCTGTAAACAACAACAAAAATTATACTTACCATCAGAAATCTTTGTAAAGGCAAAACAAAATCAATTGAACACCAATCCATTGAACACCAAAAACACCCGATTTGCAAAAAACCTGATCAAAATCCCATTGTTTCATTGAGACAAAAATGCATCCATCTTCGCCCCACAAGGGCTCCATGCAGAATAAGCTTCAAGGTTGGAAATATTTCCATTGCAAGTCACAAAAGAAGTGAGACTTGCCTGTCAGAGCACTTTGAATTGTTGCCCCCCCCAACCAATCAAACATAATAGCTACCATCCACTAACCACTGGTGGACATTAGTATACATCTCCACATATGGGAGCATGGGGAATACTAGATACCACCTGTTGTAATAATCTCAGTCCGAATTTTATAGTAACATATTTATCGTAATCTGGCTGAAATCCAGACAAAACTCAGGTTTATTTATAACCTGCGATGGAAAATCCAGACATTGTTAAATTGCATGAATGAACCGCACCGAATAGTTCTGTGTAGCACTGGATGGTTATGCCTCAATCGTTATAGGGCAGTGGTTCCCAACCCAGTCCTCAAGTACCCCGTAACAGTCCAGGATTTAGGGATTACCCTGTTGTATGTAAGGTGTTTTTAGAAAAAGGGAAAAAGCACTTTAGACACAACAGGGTAATCCCTAAATTCTGGACTGGTAGGGGTTACTTGAGGACTGGGTTGGGAACCCCTATTATAGGGCCATTTGGGCTTTAGTAAATAACCCTTTCAATCTCACCACATAGAAGATGGAATGAATAGAAAACAAACATGCATTGTCTCCAGGACCACCTGTTCAACAAGGGAATTTTCTTTGTGGTTATTCTTTTTTGCTCATCCAATTTACAAAGGGATTATTATTATTATTGTCTATCACAGATAGAAAGTACTCAAAAAACACTCTTGTGTGTATCTTGTGTGTATCTCTTGTATCTGTCGTGTCTTCGGACTATGCTCTGTACTAACTTGTACTAAACCTTACCCAGTGTTGAGTTACAATTAAAATTAAATATTTTCTGGTGTAATGTCCTTTTAAAAGAACACCCCATGTACCATGACCACTAGAATGTTCTGTAGTGGACAAGGTGCCAGCAGAACACTGAACCCCCTCTCCTACCCCCCATGTAAGCATTCAAACATTTTTTTGAAGATCTTGACTTGTTACTTTAGGTTATCCAGGCACCATTCCCCACTTCTCCCCTTCTGGTCAGGAGTTTCTGTTAGCTCTCCTGAAATAAACCCTTCAGTGCTATGCTTGGCTTATTGGCACAATGCATCTTTAGGGGAGCCAGGGCATTTCTCACACCATAACAATTTTGGACACCTGTTCTAAAGAAGGAGATTATTGCACTAGAAAAAGTGCAGAGACAGCCTACAAAATTGATAAAAAGGAATGGAGCATTTTAGTTATGAATAGAGATTAACAAATATAAACCTCTTTGGGAAAACGGCGCCTCAGAGGGAATATGATAGCTATATACAAATATATTTGGGGCTAGTTCAAACCAATGTCTGGGAATCTGTCACACCCACCTGGGGGATTTGCAGAGATGATGGAACCCAGTTGCAGCGGAACAGCACTCCCTTACTATCACAACCCTCAGGAGCACCTGGAAGTGGAGACAGGGTCCCAAAGGGTCTGTGGTGGCGTGGAGGCCTTTAAAGGGAAGAAGCAAAATGAAGAATTCAAGGAAACAGGAGCAGGGGACGTAGAAAGAAAACCGCAGTCAGGCAGCAGACAGTAGTAGCCGATCAATCTGAGAAAGAAAACCGCAGTCAAGTAGCCAATCAATCTGGAGTCAGGACAGGAAGCAGGCAGGAATAATCAACTGGAAAATCAAGGATCAGGAACCAGGCACAAAGGCTGAAAATCAGGGCAATAGGCAGGTATATAGAGACACGCAAAATAACCAAGCACTGACTGGAATGTGTGTTTGGTTCAAATAGGTGGCTGGGATCACATGACTGGCCACCTCCCACCAGTAGGTGGAATACACAGGATCTATATAAAGAGGTCAGGGACTCGGTGCCATCTTGCTTTACGCCATAGTCCCTGACCTCTTTCTCCCTCATGGATCTGCAGCTCTCCTCCTCCTCTTTGTGCAGAACGCCGGGTGAGGGGTCTCCAGGAGCGGCGAGTACCGCGACTCTGCCGCAAGGGCATCGGGGGCGCCCAGGGGCAGGTGAGTACACGGCAGTGCCGTGACAAAATCTGTTAAAAAAAAAAACTATACATAGGACAAGAGGTCACATATTTAGACTGGAAGAAAGGAGATTTAACCTAAGGCAAAGGATAGGTTTTTTTTTATAGTAAGAACAATAAGGATGTGGAATGCTCTGCCCGAAGAGGGTTTTTTGTCAGAATTCATATAGATGTTTAAAAGTAAATTGGATACTTACTTGCAAAAGCTTAATATACAGGGATATACATTTTAATGAGTGGAGTAATAGCTTCTTGATCCAAGGAGATAGCTAACTGCCATTATGTGGCAAGAAGGAAGCTTTCCTAGTTTGTTGCACAATCGGAAGCGCTTCAGACTTGGGTTTTTGTCTTATTTTGGATCAACAGCAAAAATCATATATGAGAAAGGCTAAACTTGATGGACGCAATGTAACTATCTAACTACAGCACTGGTGGTTATGGTGCTTGGAATATTCTTCAGTCCCTCAAATCGATTCAGTGCAAAACATTTAATTTCTTCGTTGTCTGGCAGCATGTGTATTAAACACAAAATCATATTCAGACAGACGTATGGGGGATGGAAGGAGTTTTGTTGCTGATGCAAAATCTGATTAATAATGTTGTCAGCTTTACTTTATTCTTTACAAAATCTCTGCAGCTTTTTATATGCAAATACCCACCTGACAGATTTTACTTTAGGCTGACTGTCATTTTAATGACTCTCTGGTGAACAATGCTTCTTAAAACTTTATTATTTGCTTATTACGATAAATTATGAACATAGTGAGGTTACCAAGTGAGTGTGTTATTTAAGTGATTTAAAGCTGAAGTCCACAGAGACTTCTGCCAACAAAGATAAAGATACAAATGCAGAGGTTATGAGGTATGGGAAATATGATAAATTAAAGTGTCACTGGCAAATGGAAACGCCAGTACGATAGCATCATGCCAGGACATTTTGTGCATAATTCCTGATAGAAAAGCCATTTATTGAACAGTTTGTTTTATATATCTATTTATCTTTTATAAAATGTATATTTTGAGAGTAGGGTTCTCTCAAACCTCACATTTTAATAAATCAGTGAATAGTCAACCAAACAGGAAATATTCCCTTACAATAAAGATAGAATGCCAGATATTGCTTTCTGATAAAATAGGGTTTCCTAATTCTTTTTTTTTTCCTTTAAAAAAATTAAAATAAAATCACAGTCCTTGTTCTTTATTTCCCAGCTTGCTAATATGTTATTCTTGATGAATATAAGAAATGTACCAAACTTAATAGTTTTCCTTTCCTCATGCCCCTGTATCTTAATGATTATACGCTCTCCCTTTCCATTTGGCTTCATGTATATTTCTTATCTTATATTCTTTGTCCCATATCCAAATACCCAATGCAGTCATTTTCTTCTCCTTGCCCGTGATGTCTACCGTTTGCCCTTCTGTTAGATTGCTTTTCCTGAAGGATTACGGGTAGGGTGTGTGTGAGGGGTAAAATGTTTGTGCGTGAGGGTGCTGTGTGTGAGGGTAATGTGTGTGTGTGTGTGTGTGTGTGAGGGTAATGTGTATGTGAGAGGGAGCTGTGTGTGTGTGTGTGTGTGAGGGTAATGTGTGTGTGAGAAGGAGCTGTGTGTGTGTGTGTGTGTGTGTGTGAGGGTGGTGTGTGAGTGTAATGTGTGTGAGAGAGTGTTGTGTTTAAGGGTAATGTGTGTGAGAGAGTGTTGTGTTTAAGGGTAATGTGTGTGAGAGAGTGTTGTGTGTGTGAGGGTGGTGTGTGTGAGAGTGATGTGTGTGAGGGTGATGTGTGTGAGGGTGTTGTGTGTGAGGGTGATGTGTGTGAGGGTGATGTGTGTGAGAATGCTGTGTGTAAGGGTGATGTGTGTGAGAGTGTTAGGTGTGAGAGTGCTGTGTGTGAGGGTGTTGTGTGTAAGGGTTATGTGTGTGAGGCATTATATCCTCCCACCTGTCTTACCTTTAGCCTGGGAGGGGGGACCGTGTTGCCATTCCTGGTAGTGATAGTGGTGAGTAAACTCTAGACACTGGGGCTAGCGTTTACTCTTGCGAGATGCGGGACGTTGCCATGGAAATAAAGCTCTGCCGGGTCCTCCTCTCCCTCCCTCCCCAGCCGCATGTCTGTGCAAGTGGGCCGGTGAGGGAGATCTTTGATTTCCCCACCGACCCGTCAAGGAATACTGAAGGGCCGGCTTTTGGATAGCGCGGGACCTGCATGGACCAGCAGGGGGAGATCCTGTGACCTCCCCTGCCGGCCTCGGCCCATGGCCATTGTGGCCCACCAGGCATTTGCCCAGTATGCCCGATGGCCAGTCCGGGCCTGGTGATGGAGCTCTTTTAAGAGCAATTCTTTGTTAAATATACAGCAAAACTACAAAAAATTACTTATACAATTAAATGTTATTGCTGTCTTTAACCAGTCATGTGCCACATTTATAAAATCTTCTTTGTGAGACAGGAATGATAAATATGACTAGGGTTATTTACAATTGGCCATAAAAGCTAACATTAAACTCCTTTTACAGGTAAAAAAACAAACAAACACTTAACCCCTTAACACCGCAGCCAAATGTACAAGTTGTGAACGAAACAAAACGTAAACAAAACCTGGCATTTGCGCTATATGTCTGTCCAACCGTAATTCACCTCTTTCATATTAAATGCACCCCCCCTTATTATATATAATTTTATTCAGGGGAAACAGGGCTTTCATTTAATATCAAATATTTAGCTATGAAACATAATTTAATATGAAAAAAATGGGAGAAAATAAGATTTTTTTTGATTTTTTTCGTTCTTCATGACATTTTAACTGTCAATGTCATAATACTGTTTGCTTTTACTGCAATAAAATACACATATTTGTATTCAGCAAAGTCTCACGTGTAAAACAGTACCCCCTATGTACAGGTTTTATGGTGTTTTGGGAAGTTACAGGGTCAAATATAGCGTGTTACATTTGAAATAGAAATTCGCCAGATTGGTTACGTTGCCTTTGAGACTGTATAGTAGCCCAGGAAATAAATTTACACCCATAATGGCATACCATTTGCAATAGTAGACGACCCAAGGTATTGCAAATAAGCGATGTCCAGTCTTTTTTAGTAGCCATTTGGTCACAAACACTGGCCAAAGTTAGCGTTTGTATTTGTTTGTGTGTGAAAAATGCAAAAAAACGCCAATTTTGGCCAGTGTTTGTGACTAAGTGGCTACTAAAAAAGACTGGACATACCCCATTTGCAATACCTTTGGTTGTCTACTATTGCAAATGGTATGCCATCATAGGGGTAATTTTCATTCTTGGGCTACCATAGGGTCATAAAGGCAACGTAAGCAATCTGGCGAATTTTAATGTGAAAAAAATTAAACACAAGCATTATATTTGACGCTGTAATTTTTGAAAACACCATAAAACCTGTACATGAGGGGTACTGTTGTACTCAGGAGACTTCGCTGAACACAAATATTTGTGTTTCAAAACAGTAAAAAGTATTGCAGCAATAATATCGTCCCTGTAAGTGCTGTTTGTGCGTGAAAAATGCAAAAAAACGTCACTTTTACTGGCGATATCATGGTTGTAATACATTTTACTGTTTTGAAACACTAATATTTGTGTTCAGCGAAGTCTCCCGAGTAAAACAGTACCCCCCATGTACAGGTTTTATGGTGTCTTGGAAAGTTATAGGGTTAAATATAGTGCTAGCAAATTAAATTCCCTATACTTTCGGCATGGGTGGTCAGGCAGGTCCCGCTAATTGTAATTAATTAGGATACCTAATTATGTAAAATTATTACATAAATATATGTGTAGAATTAATATATGTATATATATACATATGTGTATATATACGTATATATATATATTTTTTTTAATATTTTTATTTATATATAGGTATATATATAGTGATATATACGTATATATTTATGTATATAGATATATATATTATTTCGTTCTACGTGTATTTTGATATAAATATATATATATTAATATCACAATACAGTTAGAACGAAATAAAACACATCTATATATTTTTTAATATTTTATTTTTAATTATTTATTTTATTTTATTTTTTTACGTATTTACATATTTATTTTTTTTATATTATTTATAAATATATATATAACAATAATTATATATATATTTAATCAGTATCAGTCTACGTGTAATTTGATATTAATATATATATATATATATTAATATTTAAATACACGTCGTGTATGTGTAAATGTGTGTGTATGTGTATATATATATATACTTAGATCATATATATATAATATATATGATCTAAGTATATTTTATTTGTAACTGTCATTTTTTTTTATTTCTTTTTTTAACTAATATTTTATTTTTATTACAGGACAGGGGGCAGAGACAGTGTCAGCCAGTGATTTCACATCACTGGCTGACACACAGGATCAGTGATCACAGTGACTGCCTGTCACTGTGATCACCTCCTGCAGATTGGGTAATTGACCACAGGGGGGAGTGCCTGGGTGGTACAAGCACTCCCCCCTTCCAATCTGCAGGGGGATCACTGTGCCAGTTACATGTGTCAGCCAATAGGCTGACACATGTAACACTGATCGCAGTGACAGGCTGTCACTGCGATCAGAGTGCTCTGAGATCGCAGTGACAGCCTGTCACTGCGATCAGAGAGCTCTGAGATCGCAGTGACAGCCTGTCACTGCGATCTCAGACTTAGCAGATCGCGGTCACTGACCCCAGGGGGACTGCCTGGGGGGCCAGGTAAGTCCCCCGACCGCGATCTGCAGAAGGGGAAAGCCGCCGGCCGCATGTGTCAGCCGATTTGAAATCGGCTGACACATGCTGAATACTGGTCGCAGTGACAGCCTGTCACTGCGATCAGAGACTGCAGATCGCGGTCACCGGCCACAGGGGGGGTTGCCTGGGGGGGCAGGCATCCCCCCCGACCGCGATCTGCAGCGGGCGATTAGCGCCGGCCACGTGGGCGGCCATTATGGCAAGGACGTACTATTACGCCCGCCGGCGTTTAGAGCCGGTTCCTGCAGGGCGTAATAGTACGTCCTCCGGATTTAAGGGGTTAAAGGACACTATAGTCACCCAAGCAACTTTAGCTTAATGAAGCAGTTTTGGTTTATACAGTCTCACTGGTCAATTCACTGCCATTTATGAGTTAAATCACTCTGTTTATTCGGCCCTAGGCACACCTTCCTACATGTGACTTCCCAGCCTTCCTAAACACTTCCTGTAAAGTGTCATCTAATGTTTACACTCCATTTATTGCACATAGAAACATAGAATGTGATGGCAGATAAGAACCATTTGTCCCATCTAGTCTGCCCAATTTTCAAAATACTTTTATTTAGTCCCTGGCCTTATCTTAAGTCTAGGATAGCCTACTGCCTATCCCACACATACTTAAACTTCATCACTGTGTTAAATTCTACAACTTCAGCTGGAAGGCTATTACATGTATCCACTACCCTCTCTGTAAAGTAATACTTCCTGAAATTATTTTTAAACCTTTGCATCTCTAATTTAAGACTATGTCCTCTTGTTATGGTAGATTTTCTTCTTTTTAATATAGTATCATGTTGATTCCCTATCTATTTATATGTTTCGATCATATCCCCCCGTCTCGTCTTTCCTCCAAGCTATACATGTTAAGATCCTTTAACCTTTCCTGGTAAGGTTTATCCTGCAATACATGAACCAGCTTAGTAGCCCTTCTCTGAACTCTTTCTAAAGTATCAATATCCTTCTGAAGATACGTTCTCCAGTATTGCGTACAATACTACAAGTGAGCTCTCACCACTTCTGTAGAATGGCATGAGCACTTCTCTCGTTCTACTGCTAATGCCTCTCCCTATACAACCAAGCATTCTGCTAGCATTTCCTGCTGCTCTATTACATTGTCTGCCTACCTTTGTCATCTGAAATAATTACTCCTAAATGCCTTTCCTCAGATGTTGAGGTTAGGACTCTATCAAATATTCTATACTCTTCCCTTGGGTTTTTACGTCCAAGATGCATTATCTTGCACTTATCCACATTACATGTCAGTTGCCACAGCTCTGACCGTTTTTCTAATTTATCTAAATCATTTGCCATGTTGCTTATCCTTCCTGGAACATCAACCCTGTTGCAAATTTTAGTATCATCAGCAAAAAGACATACCTTACCATCAAGAACTTCTGCAATATCACTAATAAAAATATTAAAGAGAACGGGTCCAAGTACAGATCCCTGAGGTACCCTACTGGTAACTAGACCTTGCTTCGAATACACTCCGTTGACTATAACCCTCTGTTGCTTGTCATTTTGCCATTGTCTAACCCGTTCAACAATATTGGAATCCAAACTTAAAGGGACACTATAGTCACCTGAACAACTTTAGCCTAATAAAGCAGTTTTGGTGTATAGAACATGCAGCTGCAGCCTCACTGCTCAATCCTCTGCCATTTAGGAGTTAAATCCCTTTGTTTATGAACCCTAGTCACACCTCCCTGCATGTGACTTGCACAGCCTTCCATAAACACTTCCTGTAAAGAGAGCCCTATTTAGGCCTTCTTTATTGCAAGTTCTGTTTAATTAAGATTTTCTTATCCCCTGCTATGTTAATGCTATGTTAATAGCTTGCTAGACCCTGCAAGAGCCTCCTGTATGTGATTAAAGTTCAATTTAGAGATTGAGATACAATTATTTAAGGTAAATTACATCTGTTTGAAAGTGAAACCAGTTATTTTTTTTCATGCAGGCTCTGTCAATCATAGCCAGGGGAGGTGTGGCTAGGGCTGCATAAACAGAAACAAAGTGATTTAACTCCTAAATGACAGTGAATTGAGCAGTGAAATTTCAGGGGAATGATCTATACACTAAAACTGCTTTATTTAGCTAAAGTAATTTAGGTGACTATAGTGTTTCTTTAACCCCTTAAGGACCAAACTTCTGGAATAAAAGGGAATAATGGCATGTCATACATGTCATGTGTCCTTAAGGGGTTAAAGATTGCAGTTTATTGATGAGCCTTCTATGTACAACAGTGTCAAAAGTCATACTGAAATCTATGTAAGCAATGTCTACTGCACCACCCTGATCTATTATTTTAGTTACCCATTTAAAAAAATCAATAAGATTAGTTTGTCATCATCTCCCTGAAGTAAACCCATGTTGTCTCTGATCTTGAAATCCATTTTATATTAAATGTTCAACAATCCTATCCTTTAACATGGTTTCCATTACTTTCCCCACTACTGAAGTAAGACTTAATGGCCTGTAGTTGCCAGACTCCTCTCTATTACCTTTCTTGTGAATAAGTACAACATTCACTAATTTCCAATCTTCTGGGACTATTCCTATTAACAATGATTGGTTAAATAAATCAGTTAATGGTTTTGCTAGTGCACCACACTAAGTTATTTTAATAACTTTGGGTGTATCGCATTTCTTTACTGAAGTCCCTCTCCATCATTTTCATCTATAAATACTGAACAAAAATATTCACTGAGGCAGTCAGCTAGACCTTTATCCTGTTTAATTTAGAATGTCTTATATCCTGTTCTGTTAATAGCCTGCTAGACCATGCAGTAACCTCTTTTATGTAATTAAAATGACATTTACAGAGCAGGAGATAAAACATTAAAGTAAGTTACATCTTATTTAAAATGAAACCATTTTGTTTCATGCAGGCTGTGTCAGTCACCGCCAGGGGAGGTTTGACTAGCATTGCATAAACAGAAACAAAAGGGATTTAACTCCTAAATGGCCGAGAATTGAGCAGTGAAACTTCAGTGGCATGATCTACACACAAAAACTGCTTCATCAAGCTAAAGTTTATTTTTATTTATTTATTTATTACTGGTATTTATAAAGCGGCAACAGATTCCGCAGCGCTGTACAATTAGTGGAGAACGTACAATATACACAGACAAATACAAGAGGTAGAGAGCCCAGCCCGTAAGCTGATATCTAGCCATTGGAGCTCTTTTATGCAAAGTGCTTAGCTAGATGGCCTGTGAGCTTACAATCTAAAGTTGTTTTGGTGACTATAGTGTACCTTTAATAAAACGCTTGAAGTTTCTAAACACAGGAACATCTTTTTCTCTCTCAGTGGGTTTAAAATTTATGTGCACTTTGAGAAAGACCTGTTCTGGTTGAAAACACGTCGGTTTATGTAGACTTTATTTTTTTTTTATTTAAGCTTATGCTGTATATTTCCCGTGTATTTTTATCCATTAAATTTAATTTTATCTTCACTATTTGTTGATATAGTTATACCTCTTGTGGTACCGGAAAGGAGACATCACAACAGTGAATCCTACAGCCAGAATAAGCTAATTATTCATCTGCCATCTAAGCCAGAGCCTGCTTGTTGTAGTTCTGTAATAAATCTATATTGGTTGAAAAACAGTATTATGCTATGAGTGTTTTTTTATGTTATTGTTTCAGAAGGATCAGTAGGCTCCACACTTATAAGAATACATTTCAGAATTGTTGTGTATTTTTGCACCCCCCACTATCTTCTTTTAAATTAAATGGGCTTGCTGCAGGGATGGATGTAAAACTGTCCCTTTAAGCTGCAGTCTTCAAAGTAAATAGGCTTGTTGCAGGGGTGGTTGTAAAACTGGCCCTTTAAGTTGCAGTATTCAAATTAAATGGGCTTGTTGCAGGGGTAGATGTAAAACTGGCCCTTTAAGTTGCAGTATTCAAATTAAATGGGCTTGTTGCAGGGGTAGATGTAAAACTGGCCCTTTAAGTTGCAGTATTCAAATTAAATGGGCTTGTTGCAGGGGTAGATGTAAAACTGTCCCTTTAAGTTGCAGTATTCAAATTAAATGAGCTTGTTGCAGCGGTGGATGTAAAACTGTCCCTTTAAGCTGCCGTATGATGAATGTCTTCAACTGGTGAGTGTGACGGTGAGTAACGGGGTAACTGGGTGAGTGTGACAGGACTAGGGGGTTGAATGAGACAGGGCAACAGAAGTGAGTGTAACAGAATGAGGGAGGGTAAGTATGAAAGGCTTGGGGGGTGAGTCTGACAGGGCGAATGGAGGTAAGTGTGACATGAATGGGGGAGGGGTGGGTTAGTGTGACAGACAGGGCCGGTGCAAGGATTTTTGCCGCCCTAGGCAAAAGTAAAGTTTGCCGCCCCCCCCCCCCCCCCCCCGTGAAATCACAATGCCCCACCCATATGACCTGCCATGTTAACTAACGCTAGTGCTGCAGTGCCGCCGTGTTTACATTAAAAGGCCTGCAGGGACAGGCTATAGACACCAGAACCACTACATTAAGCTGCAGTGGTTCTGGGGACTATAGTGTTTCTTTAATGTGAGGTAAATTAGAGATTAGTGCCACGAATAATATACTAGATTGCCTACTTACAACCAGATGAGGATGATGATGGGCTCTAGCTGCAGTCTGGCTCCACTGGTCTGGTGTAGAACAGGATCTTTGGAGGCTGTTTGTAACTGTGGTCACAAAAATCAATGTTCTGGGAGAACGGGAAGCAGCTGCATTTTTTTTTTAACCTTTACACAGCTCAAGGTCTGGGTCCCAGGGTCCACCTTCATGTTCCACCAATGAGTTTGTTCACAGGGGGTGGAGTGTGTAGGGAATGTCCTGATTTGTGTGTAAGGAATGCATTGTGTGAATCTGTGTTTGTATGTGTAAGGGCTGCAAGGTGTGTTTCTGTGTATGTAAGGGAGGAAGTGTGTGAGTCTGTAAGGGGTGCTTTGAGTGTGTGTAAGGGGTGCATTGAGTGTGTGTAAGGAATGCATTGTGTGTTTTTCTGTGTGCAAGGGGTTCATTGTCTTTGTGTGTAAGGGGTGCATTGTGTGTGATTGTGTGTGTGTGTGTGATGGATGTCACTCTCTTTTCCTCCCTCCCTGTCAATTTCTTTCTCCCCCCCTCCCCTGTCACTCCCCCCTCCCTGTCAGTTTCTTTCTCCTCCCCTCCCCCCTGTCAGTTTCTTTCTCCCCCCTCCCCCTGTCAGTTTCTTTCTCCCCCCTCCCCCTGTCAGTTTCTTTCTCCCCCCTCCCCCCTGTCAGTTTCTTTCTCCCCCCTCCCCCCTGTCAGTTTCTTTCTCTCCCCTCCCCCCTGTCAGTTTCTTTCTCCCCCCCTCCCCCGTCAGTTTCTTTCTCCCCCCTGTCAGTTTCTTTCTCCCCCCTCCCCACTGTCAGTTTCTTTCTCCCCCCCTCCCCTATCAGTTTCTTTCTCCCCCTCCCCCCTGTCAGTTTCTTTCTCCCCCTCCCCCCTGTCAGTTTCTTTCTCCCCCTCCCCCCTGTCAGTTTCTTTCTCCCCCTCCCCCCTGTCAGTTTCTTTCTCCCCCTCCCCCCTGTCAGTTTCTTTCTCCCCCTCCCCCTGTCAGTTTCTTTCTCCCCCCTGTCAGTTTCTTTCTCCCCCCTCCCCCGTCAGTTTCTTTCTCCCCCCTGTCAGTTTCTTTCTCCCCCCTGTCAGTTTCTTTCTCCCCCCCTCCCCCTGTCAGTTTCTTTCTCCCCCCTGTCAGTTTCTTTCTCCCCCCCTCCCCCTGTCAGTTTCTTTCTCCCCCCTGTCAGTTTCTTTCTCCCCCCCTCCCCACTGTCAGTTTCTTTCTCCCCCCTGTCAGTTTCTTTCTCCCCCCTCCCCACTGTCAGTTTCTTTCTCCCCCCCTCCCCTGTCAGTTTCTTTCTCCCCCCTCCCCCCTGTCAGTTTCTTTCTCCCCCTCCCAGTTTCTTTCTCCCCCTCCCAGTTTCTTTCTCCCCCCTCCCCCCTGTCAGTTTCTTTCTCCCCCTGTCAGTTTCTTTCTCCCCCTCCCCCTGTCAGTTTCTTTCTCCCCCCTCCCCCTGTCAGTTTCTTTCTCCCCCCCTCCCCCTGTCAGTTTCTTTCCCCCCCCCTCCCCCTGTCAGTTTCTTTCTCCCCCCCTCCCCCTGTCAGTTTTTATCCCCCCCTCCCCCTGTCAGTTTTTATCCCCCCCTCCCCCTGTCAGTTTCTTTCTCCCCCTCCCCCCTGTCATTTTCTTTCTCATTAATCTCTCCAATCGTGCCACATACATCGCCCAAACATGCTACACTTGCCCTGTGACACTGTAATTAATAGGACATATGGAGGGCTGGGTGCTAATGGGACACATGGGAGGGCTAATAGGACACATGGAAGGGCTAAGACAGGAAGGGCTAATAAGACATACAGGGCTGGAAGGGGGCTAATGGGATGCATGGAGGGCTGGGAGGGGTATAAGGACACATGGAGGTCTGGGAGGGGGCTAATAGGACACATGGAGGGCTTGGGGTCTGATGGGACACATGGGGGAGCTACTGAGACACATACAAGTTGGGAGGGAGCTAGTGGGACAAATGGGGGGCTTATGAGTCATAATATTGTAAAGCGCTACGGAATCTGTTGGCGCTATATAAAGGGCAATAATAATGAGATGCATGGAGGGGCTTGGGGGGCTAATGAGACACCTGGGGGGCTAATAAGATACATGTTTTTCGAAGTGCCCTTCGCCACTTGGTCCTGGAGAGGCCTGCTTGCCAGCCTCCTCCCCTGTGACTATGACTCTGATGTATTTGGCTTTAAAGCCCCTATTCTACCTTCAGACAGACTATTTATTTAGGTTGCTTTATTTATCTCATGTTTTAGTCACCCTGTACCCATTATAGGTGCAGGGTGTGTGTGATGTAATTGTTTATAGTGTGTGTGTGTACTGTGAAATGTGCTGCCTGCTCTCCTGTACTGCTGAGGATTGCTACCCTCCTGTCAGCCCCTCTCCTCATGCTGCGCCCGGGCGGTGCGCCCTCATGGACGCACCAGCCCGGGCAAAGCTGCAGCCGCCTGAGGCTCTCTGCAGAGCGCTCGGGCGGCTGCAGCATGAGGGGGGCAAACGGAGGAGCTGGGGGGGATTTCCCCATAACCTGTCCCCCCCACATGATTTGCTGGGGGGATGTGCCCCCCCCACCCCCCCCGGTTCCTGCGCCCATGGTTTTGCCACACATGCGCAATAGCCTCCCACTGCTTTCCTATGGGAATTGCATTGGCGTTAACTGAGATCATCCAGTTGTCAGCCAAGAGCACACTCTTGTTACTTCAAAATGAGCAAGATAACGTAATTTTTTTTACTGCTGTGCAATAGCATACATTCACAATTTCAGTCCAGTTACAAAACTTTCCTTAATATGTCAAGGTAGTTGTACTGAAACATTGATTATATGCAAATTCACGTCTGCTTACAACACAAATCCACGCTTTTGTTTATTTTGAAGCCCTGTGAGTGCTTTCTTTCAAGTTTGAGTGATAGTTTTCAGTTTTATGTTTTTTTTTTCCCGCTTTCATATCTGCATACTTGGCTGGCGTGATGCATTATGGGGCTGGTATAGAATTTTTTTTCCAGGGCTGCTTTTCGTTCCCAGTCCGGCTCTGCTTGGAGAGGATCTGCAAAGAGGAGGTGGATAAAATCCCTCCTGAGATGTGTGCAAACCTGGTGGCCAACTACAAGAAATGTCTGACCTCTGTGATTGCCAACAAGGGTTTTGCTACCAAGTACTAAGTCGAAGGGGTCGAATACTTATTTCACTCATTGACATGCAAATCAATTTATAACTTTTTTGACATGCATTTTTCTGGATTTTTATTTGGGTATTCTGTCTCTCACTGTTAAAATACATCTATCATTAAAATTATAGAATGATCATTTCTTTATCAGTGGGCAAACTTTCAAAATCAGCAGGGGATCAAATAAATTTTTCCCTCACTGTATATATAGCGAAAATCGCTATATATATGTGCACATAGGGAATGTGGGACCCGGGACTCTCTAAACAGTCTGGGCACCCCAGGTCCGCTAGGCCCATGACAACCATCACGGTTGTCATGCCCTGATGGCGGCCCTGTGTGTGGGGGTGATAGTGTGTCAGTGGGGCTGTGTGTCGAAAGGGAAGACAATGTGTGGGAGAGGGAGACAGTGTGTGATAGTGGTGACAGTGTGTGGGAGGGGGTGACAGTTTGTGAGAGAGGGTGAAAGTGTGTGAAGAGGGATGACAGTGCATAATATGGGGTGTCAGTTTGTGGGACAGTTACAGTGCGTGGGGAGCCTGTATTTTTGTGACCAGCCTCCCCACAGTGGATATACCTATTTCTTTGATGGAATTCAATAGTGGTCCCGCGGTCCCTCCCTGGTGGTTCGGTGAGCAGCTGCCTGGTCTGCAGGTCCACCGTGGTACCACATGGTAACCTCACTGCAATGCTCTGATTGGCTGAGATTGCAAGATGCTAATTTTACAGTCTGCAGTTTCAGTCTACAGAGCTGCAGAACGGAGACCTGGCTTTCTCCCTCTCAAGGCAGACTGTGTAAAGGGGCCTCACACCCAGCGGCAAAAAAAGGCAAGCCACCATGCCTCCTTTCTGTGTTGAGCCCTCGGTAATGGACCAGGACCCGACAGCTCAGTTTGCCCTAAGGCTATTTAGGTGGCTGCGAGGCCACAGACTGTGCAAAGCCTTAGACAGCTGCCTAAATCACCTAATTAGAGAGCCGCCTCTGGTGTGATGTAATGCGTAGGGGCGGTAGAGAGTGTGCGGTTAGTTTAAGATATGTAGCCTGTGTTTGCATACAGGGTATCTAGTGTGTGCATGGGTGTAGTGTGTGTGAGGGTTGCAGTGTATTTTGGATTGCAGTATTAGTGAGTGGTCCGGTGTGTGTAGGGGTGCATTGTGTGTGAGGGGTGCAGTGTGTGTGATGGGTGCAGTGTGTGACTGTGTTGTGTGGTACATAGTCCATATTGTGTGTGAATGGGTGAGATTGAGCATATATATATATATATATATATATATATATATATATTATCATTAACAAACAAAAATGTCTTACCTCTTTCTAGGGAGTGGAGACATTGAGAGCCCGGTAGGGGTGAGTGAATGTAGCCTGCAGCTTCTCATGCTTGAGACTGTGTTCACTCCTATCGAGAGATCTGCATTGTGTCAAAGCGTTGCCGTGGTAACCCTCGTGGAAGGAACATTCAGCTTACTCTCTCTCCTCACTCTAATGTCAGTGGGCTGGTGAGGGAGATCTTTGATCTCTCCAGAAGTCCACGAAGGCACACAGTAAGTTCAGCACTTTGATTGTTCTGGCTCTGCTTGTCCTGCAGGGGAGATCCTTTGACTACCTACCTAGATTTGCCTGGTTTGCCCGCTGACTACCTACCTGGATTTGTCTGGTTTGCCCAATGACCAGCCTTTTTCTAAAATCTCTCTAAGATACAGCTGGTATCTATTCTTCTATCTATTTAGCCCTCTTCTTTCATGCAACTCCAGACACATAGCCCAAGTGGCTGAACCCAGGCTAATTCAAGGCATACAGCAGGAACTGCCAACTAACTGGGGGACTGGGCACTAAAATGACAGGTGAAATTTAACGTAGAGAAATGCAAAGTTATGCACTTCGGGGTTAAGAATGCACAAGCAATTTACACCCTAAATAGTAGTGAACTAGGGATAACCACACACGAGAAGGATTTGGGAATTGTTATAGACAACAAATTAGGCAGCAATATGCAATGTCAATCTGCAGTTGCTAAGGCCAGTAAGGTTTTGTCATGTATAAAGAGGGGCATAAATTCTCGGGATGAAAATATAATTTTGCCTCTTTATAAATCACTGGTAAGACTATACCTTGAATATGCTGTGCAATTTTGGGCGCCTGTTCTAAAGAAAGATATCATGGCACTAGAAAAAGTCCAGAGACAAGCTACAAAATTGATAAAAGGAATGGAGCATTTTAGTTATGAAGAAAATTAAAAAAATTAAAAAAATTAAATCTGTTAAGTTTGGAAAAACAGCGCCTGAGAGGGGATATGATAACATTATACAAACATATTTGGGGACAGTACAAACCTTTATCTGGAAATCTATTCA
This sequence comes from Pelobates fuscus, assembly GCF_036172605.1. Taxonomy (NCBI): domain Eukaryota; kingdom Metazoa; phylum Chordata; class Amphibia; order Anura; family Pelobatidae; genus Pelobates; species Pelobates fuscus. Next base: position 205,479,658 of record NC_086320.1, read on the forward strand.
TAAACAGGGCTATACATAGGACACGAGGTCACACATTTAGACTGGAAGCAAGGAGATTTCAGCTAAGGCAAATAAAATGTTTTTTTACAGTAAGAGCAATAAGGATATGGAATTATCTGCCTGAAGAGGTGGTTTTGTCAGAGTCTATACAGATGTTTAAACTGCAATTGTATAAATACTTGCAAAAACATAACATACAGAGATATAATTTCTAATTAGTGGGGTAATAGCTGCTTGATCCAAGGAGACATCTGACTGCTATTTTGGGGTCAAGATGGATTTTTTTCCTAGGTAGTTGCAAAATTGGAAGTGCTTCAAACTGTGTTTTTTGCCTTCTTTTGCATCAACAGCAAAAACATATGTGAGGAAGGCTGATGGACGCAAGTCTCTTTTCAGCTATGTAACTATGTAACATTCTAATAAAAACACATATTATAATTTAGAATGTCTAGTCCATGATATTAAATAGGACATATGTTTACACAGCAATAACTGGAAAAATATATATATTAGATTAAAATATATATATATATATGGCCATCATTAGGAGACAAATTCATCTAGTATGCCAAAAACAAAACCATTGCAGAGTATAGTCTGTTCTAGATACATAGTTATCTAGATCTAAACTGATTGAAGTGGACATGATGGGTCACAATACAATTTCTTTTGTTAGTTTTATACAAATCATAAACTCCTTCAATTCAAAAATAATAATGAGAGAATAGGGTCATCTGTGGTTTAATAATAAGCCATATTCAACAAATTTCACCAGGAGAGGATTAGATTTGCTTCAAAATATGGATATTCACAGACGAATATTTTCTGTGTAATTCAAAAATATATCTGCTAAATCTACCCTGGGTGATCCTTTAACAGCCAGATATCAAAATGAGAAATTGTTTCCATGAGGAAGTGAGATTTGTATGGATTTATTTAGAATATGTTTCCAAACCTATGGATCACAATTAGTGGAGAACGTACAATATACACAGACAAATACAAGAGGTAGAGAGCCCAGCCCGTAAGCTGATATCTAGCCATTGGAGCTCTTTTATGCAAAGTGCTTAGCTAGATGGCCTGTGAGCTTACAATCTAAAGTTGTTTTGGTGACTATAGTGTACCTTTAATAAAACGCTTGAAGTTTCTAAACACAGGAACATCTTTTTCTCTCTCAGTGGGTTTAAAATTTATGTGCACTTTGAGAAAGACCTGTTCTGGTTGCAAACGTGTCGGTTTATGTAGACTTTATTTTTTTTTTTATTTAAGCTTATGCTGTATATTTCCCGTGTATTTTTATCCATTACATTTAATTTTATCTTCACTATTTGTTGATATAGTTATACCTCTTGTGGTACCGGAAAGGAGACATCACAACAGTGAATCCTACAGCCAGAATAAGCTAATTATTCATCTGCCATCTAAGCCAGAGCCTGCTTGTTGTAGTTCTGTAATAAATCTATATTGGTTGAAAAACAGTATTATGCTATGAGTGTTTTTTTATGTTATTGTTTCAGAAGGATCAGTAGGCTCCACACTTATAAGAATACATTTCAGAATTGTTGTGTATTTTTGCACCCCCCACTATCTTCTTTTAAATTAAATGGGCTTGCTGCAGGGATGGATGTAAAACTGTCCCTTTAAGCTGCAGTCTTCAAAGTAAATAGGCTTGTTGCAGGGGTGGTTGTAAAACTGGCCCTTTAAGTTGCAGTATTCAAATTAAATGGGCTTGTTGCAGGGGTAGATGTAAAACTGGCCCTTTAAGTTGCAGTATTCAAATTAAATGGGCTTGTTGCAGGGGTAGATGTAAAACTGGCCCTTTAAGTTGCAGTATTCAAATTAAATGGGCTTGTTGCAGGGGTAGATGTAAAACTGTCCCTTTAAGTTGCAGTATTCAAATTAAATGAGCTTGTTGCAGCGGTGGATGTAAAACTGTCCCTTTAAGCTGCCGTATGATGAATGTCTTCAACTGGTGAGTGTGACGGTGAGTAACGGGGTAACTGGGTGAGTGTGACAGGACTAGGGGGTTGAATGAGACAGGGCAACAGAAGTGAGTGTAACAGAATGAGGGAGGGTAAGTATGAAAGGCTCGGGGGGTGAGTCTGACAGGGCGAATGGAGGTAAGTGTGACATGAATGGGGGAGGGGTGGGTTAGTGTGACAGACAGGGCCGGTGCAAGGATTTTTGCCGCCCTAGGCAAAAGTAAAGTTTGCCGCCCCCCCCCCCCCGTGACATCACAATGCCCCACCCATATGACCTGCCATGTTAACTAACGCTAGTGCTGCAGTCAGGGCCGGTGCAAGGATTTTTGCCGCCCTAGGCAAAAAAAAATTTGCCGCCCCCCCATATGTCCAGCCCACCATGTGACATCACAATGCCCCGCCCATATGCTCTGCCATATGGGCCAACGCCAGTCTTCACTAAGTGTCTTATCTAAAAAGACAGTGTGTTTACATTAAAACGCCTACAGGCACAGGCTATAGACACCAGAACCACTACATTATGCTGTAGTGCTTCTGGTGACTATAGTATCCATTTAATGTGAGGTAAATTAGAGATTAGTGCCACTAATAATATATTGGATTGCCTACTTACCACCAGATGAGGACAAGAGGCTGATGATGGGCTCAGTCTGGCTCCACGGGTCTGGTGTAGAAGAGGCTCTCTGGAGACTGTTTTTAACAGTGCTCACAACAATTAACGAACAGGAAGCAGCTCCATTTTTTAGGGCCCCTTACACAGCTCAAGGTCTGGGCCCCCAGGGGGCATATGCCTACAATGCCCACCCATAAATCCACCTACATGGCCCATCCATGAGTTGGGGATGTTTTATGTGTGCAATTTGTGTAAGGGATGTAGTGTGTTTATAGGGGATGTAGTGTGTGTTTGCGTGTAAGGAATGCATTGTATGTTTCTGTGTGTGTGTGTGTGTGTAAGGGGTGCAAGGTTTGTTTCTGTGTATGTAATTGAATGCAGTGTGTGTCTGTAAGGGGTGCATTAATTATGTAAGAGAACGTAAGGGATGGATTGTGTGTTTCGGGTGTGTCTGTGTGTGAGTAGGAATGCATTGTATGTTTCTGTGTGGGGGGGGTGCATTGTGTATGTGTGTAGTGTAAAAGAGAGGGTTTGTGGGGTAGGATAGAGACTGGGAGGGGAACAGCTTTCTTTTTTTTAAAAAAAATTCATAGTGCTCTCCCCTCAATTATTGATTTCCCCTTCCCTTCTGTCCCTCCGTGTTCTCCCCTTCTGTCACTTAGTGCTCTCCCTTGGCCCCCTGTCCCTCTGCAGTCCCCCTTGGTGGTCTTCTCACTCCCCCCTCCTTAGTGGTCCTCCCTCTCCCAAACCCCTTAGTGGTCCTCCCTCTCCCAAACCCCTTAGTAGACCTTCCCCTACTCCCCCCACCCACTTAGTGGTAATCACCCTCCTCCCCTCTCCTTAGTAGTCCTCCCTCCTTACCCCCCTTTGGTGGTCCTTCCCCCCCTTAGTGGTCCTTATCCCCCCTTCCCTCCCCTAGTGGTCCTTATCCCCCCTTCCCTCCCATAGTGGTCCTTATCCCCCCCCCTCCCTCCCATAGTGGTCCTTATCCCCCCCCCTCCCTCCCATAGTGGTCCTTATCCCCCCCTCCCTCCCATAGTGGTCCTTATCCCCCCTCCCTCCCATAGTGGTCCTTATCCCCCCCCCTCCCTCCCATAGTGGTCCTTATCCCCCCCTCCCTCCCATAGTGGTCCTTATCCCCCCCCCAACCTCCCATAGTGGTCCTTATCCCCCCCAACCTCCCATAGTGGTCCTTATCCCCCCCAACCTCCCATAGTGGTCCTTATCCCCCCTCCCTCCCTCCCCTAGTGGTCCTTATCCCCCCTCCCCCTTAGTGGTCCTTATACCCTCCCCCTTAGTGGTCCTTATCCCCCCCCCCTTAGTGGTCCTTATCCCCCCCTTAGTGGTCCTTACAACCCCCCCCCCCTTAGTGGTCCTTACAACCCCCCCCTTAGTGGTCCTTACAACCCCCCCCCCCTTAGTGGTCCTTACAACCCCCCCCCCCTTAGTGGTCCTTACACCCCCCCCCCCTTAGTGGTCCTTACAACCCCCCCCCCCTTAGTGGTCCTTACAACCACCCCTTAGTGGTCCTTACAACCCCCCCTTAGTGGTCCTTACAACCCCCCCCCTTAGTGGTCCTTACAACCCCCCCCTTAGTGGTCCTTACAACCCCCCCCCCCCTTAGTGGTCCTTACAACCCCCCCCCCCTTAGTGGTCCTTACAACCCCCCCCTTAGTGGTCCTTACAACCCCCCCACCCCTTAGTGGTCCTTACCCTCCCCTCCTGCCCATGTAGCGTGGCCGGGCGGCGCGGAACGCGGGACAGGAACCTCTGTTTCCTGTACCCGGCCGCCGGCGGAATGACCGGAAATGCTCACTCAGTGAGCACTTCCTGTCATTCCGCCGGCGGCCGGGTACAGGAAACAAAGGTTCCTGTCCCGCGTTCCGCGCCGCCCGGCCACGCTACATGGAAGACCGGCAGGAGGGAGCGCTCTGCGCTTCCCTCCTGCCGGTCACTCAAACCCGGCCACCCTCCGTGCAGCAGTGCTGCGCCGCCTGGGGCTTGTTAAAGCGCTCAGGCGGCGCAGCATGAGGAGGCGCAGCGGGGACAGGGATCCGGCGCCCCCTGGTAAGTTGCGCCCTAGGCGGCTGCCTAGGTCGCCTTACAGGTGGCGCCGGCCCTGGCTGCAGTGCCGCCGTGTTTACATTAAAAGGCCTGCAGGGACAGGCTATAGACACCAGAACCACTACATTAAGCTGCAGTGGTTCTGGGGACTATAGTGTTTCTTTAATGTGAGGTAAATTAGAGATTAGTGCCACGAATAATATACTAGATTGCCTACTTACAACCAGATGAGGATGATGATGGGCTCTAGCTGCAGTCTGGCTCCACTGGTCTGGTGTAGAACAGGATCTTTGGAGGCTGTTTGTAACTGTGGTCACAAAAATCAATGTTCTGGGAGAACGGGAAGCAGCTGCATTTTTTTTGGGCCCTTTACACAGCTCAAGGTCTGGGTCCCAGGGTCCACCTTCATGTTCCACCAATGAGTTTGTTCACAGGGGGTGGAGTGTGTAGGGAATGTCCTGATTTGTGTGTAAGGAATGCATTGTGTGAATCTGTGTTTGTATGTGTAAGGGCTGCAAGGTGTGTTTCTGTGTATGTAAGGGATGAAGTGTGTGAGTCTGTAAGGGGTGCTTTGAGTGTGTGTAAGGAATGCATTGTGTGTTTTTCTGTGTGCAAGGGGTTCATTGTCTTTGTGTGTAAGGGGTGCATTGTGTGTTATTGTGTGTGTGTGTGTGATGGATGTCACTCTCTTTTCCTCCCTCCCTGTCAATTTCTTTCTCCCCCCCTCCCCTGTCACTCCCCCCTCCCTGTCAGTTTCTTTCTCCTCCCCTCCCCCCTGTCAGTTTCTTTCTCCCCCCTCCCCCCTGTCAGTTTCTTTCTCCCCCTCCCCCCTGTCAGTTTCTTTCTCCCCCTCCCCCCTGTCATTTTCTTTCTCCCCCTCCCCCCTGTCATTTTCTTTCTCCCCCTCCCCCTGTCATTTTCTTTCTCCCCCTCCCCCCTGTCATTTTCTTTCTCTCCCCTCCCCCTGTCAGTTTCTTTCTCTCCCCTCCCCCCTGTCAGTTTCTTTCTCCCCCCTCCCCCGTCAGTTTCTTTCTCCCCCCTGTCAGTTTCTTTCTCCCCCCCCTTCCCCCTGTCAGTTTCTTTCCCCCCCCTTCCCCCTGTCAGTTTCTTTCTCCCCCCCCTTCCCCCTGTCAGTTTCTTTCTCCCCCCTTTCCCCCTGTCAGTTTCTTTCTCCCCCCTCCCCCTGTCAGTTTCTTTCTCCCCCCTCCCCCTGTCAGTTTCTTTCTCCCCCCCACCCCCCTGTCAGTTTCTTTCTCCCCCCCACCCCCCTGTCAGTTTCTTTCTCCCCCCCTCCCCCCTGTCAGTTTCTTTCTCCCCCCCTCCCCCCTGTCAGTTTCTTTCTCCCCCCCTCCCCCCTGTCAGTTTCTTTCTCCCCCCCTCCCCCCTGTCAGTTTCTTTCTCCCCCCCTCCCCCCTGTCAGTTTCTTTCTCCCCCCCTCCCCCCTGTCAGTTTCTTTCTCCCCCCCTCCCCCCTGTCAGTTTCTTTCTCCCCCCCTCCCCCCTGTCAGTTTCTTTCTCCCCCCCTCCCCCCTGTCAGTTTCTTTCTCCCCCTCCCCCGTCAGTATCTTTCTCCCCCCCTCCCCCTGTCAGTATCTTTCTCCCCCCCTCCCCCTGTCAGTTTTCATCCCCCCCTCCCCCTGTCAGTTTCTTTCTCCCCCTCCCCCCTGTCATTTTCTTTCTCATTAATCTCTCCAATCGTGCCACATACATCGCCCAAACATGCTACACTTGCCCTGTGACACTGTAATTAATAGGACATATGGAGGGCTGGGTGCTAATGGGACACATGGGAGGGCTAATAGGACACATGGAAGGGCTAAGACAGGAAGGGCTAATAAGACATACAGGGCTGGAAGGGGGCTAATGGGATGCATGGAGGGCTGGGAGGGGTATAAGGACACATGGAGGTCTGGGAGGGGGCTAATAGGACACATGGAGGGCTTGGGGTCTGATGGGACACATGGGGGAGCTACTGAGACACATACAAGTTGGGAGGGAGCTAGTGGGACAAATGGGGGGCTTATGAGTCATAATATTGTAAAGCGCTACGGAATCTGTTGGCGCTATATAAAGGGCAATAATAATGAGATGCATGGAGGGGCTTGGGGGGCTAATGAGACACCTGGGGGGCTAATAAGATACATGTTTTTCGAAGTGCCCTTCGCCACTTGGTCCTGGAGAGGCCTGCTTGCCAGCCTCCTCCCCTGTGACTATGACTCTGATGTATTTGGCTTTAAAGCCCCTATTCTACCTTCAGACAGACTATTTATTTAGGTTGCTTTATTTATCTCATGTTTTAGTCACCCTGTACCCATTATAGGTGCAGGGTGTGTGTGATGTAATTGTTTATAGTGTGTGTGTGTACTGTGAAATGTGCTGCCTGCTCTCCTGTACTGCTGAGGATTGCTACCCTCCTGTCAGCCCCTCTCCTCATGCTGCGCCCGGGCGGTGCGCCCTCATGGACGCACCAGCCCGGGCAAAGCTGCAGCCGCCTGAGGCTCTCTGCAGAGCGCTCGGGCGGCTGCAGCATGAGGGGGGCAAACGGAGGAGCTGGGGGGGATTTCCCCATAACCTGTCCCCCCCACATGATTTGCTGGGGGGATGTGCCCCCCCCACCCCCCCCGGTTCCTGCGCCCATGGTTTTGCCACACATGCGCAATAGCCTCCCACTGCTTTCCTATGGGAATTGCATTGGCGTTAACTGAGATCATCCAGTTGTCAGCCAAGAGCACACTCTTGTTACTTCAAAATGAGCAAGATAACGTTTTTACTGCTGTGCAATAGCATACATTCACAATTTCAGTCCAGTTACAAAACTTTCCTTAACCCCTTAAGTCCGGAGGACGTAATATTACGCCCTGCAGGAACCGGCTCTAAACGCCGGCGGGCGTGATATTACGTCCTCGCCATAATGGCCGCCCACGTGGCCGGCGCTAATCGCCCGCTGCAGATCGCGGTCGGGGGGGATGCCTGGCCCCCCAGGCAACCCCCCCTGTGGCCGGTGACCGCGATCTGCAGTCTTTGATTGCAGTGACAGGCTGTCACTGCGACCAGTATTCAGCATGTGTCAGCCGATTTCAAATCGGCTGACACATGCAGCCGGCGGCGTTCCCCTTCTGCAGATCGCGGTCGGGGGACTTACCTGGCCCCCCAGGCAGTCCCCCTGGGGTCAGTGACCGCGATCTGCGAAGTCTGAGATCGCAGTGACAGGCTGTCACTGCGATCTCAGAGCTCTCTGATCGCAGTGACAGCCTGTCACTGCGATCAGTGTTACATGTGTCAGCCTATTGGCTGACACATGTAACTGGCACAGTGATCCCCCTGCAGATTGGAAGGGGGGAGTGCTTGTACCACCCAGGCACTCCCCCCTGTGGTCAATTACCCAATCTGCAGGAGGTGATCACAGTGACAGGCAGTCACTGTGATCACTGATCCTGTGTCAGCCAGTGATGTGAAATCACTGGCTGACACTGTCATTGCCCCCCTGTCCTAAAATAAAATAAAATAAAATATTAGTTAAAAAAAATTACAGTTACAAATAAGATATACTTAGATCATATATATTATATATATATGATCTAAGTATATATATATACACACACACACACACACACACACATTTACACATACACGACGTGTATTTAAATATTAATATATATATATATATATATATTAATATCAAATTACACGTAGACTGATACTGATCAAATATATATATATAATTATTGTTATATATATATTTATATATAATATAAAAAAATGTAAATACGTAAAAAAATAAAATTTAAAAAATATTTAAAAATAAATAATTAAAAAATATATAGATGTGTTATTTCGTTCTAACTGTATTGTGATATTAATATATATATATTTATATCAAAATACACGTAGAACAAAATAATATATATATCATAATATATATATCTATATACATAAATATATACGTATATATCTCTATATATATACCTATATATAAATAAAAATATTTTAAAAAAATTATATATATACGTATATATACACATATGTATATATATACATATATTAATTCTACACATATATTTATGTAATAATTTTACATAATTAGGTATCCTAATTAATTACAATTAGCGGGACCTGCTTGACAACCCATGCCGAAAGTATAGGGAATTTAATTTGCTAGCACTATATTTAACCCTATAACTTTCCAAGACACCATAAAACCTGTACATGGGGGGTACTGTTTTACTCGGGAGACTTTGCTGAACACAGATATTAGTGTTTCAAAACAGTAAAATGTATTACAACGATGATATCGCCAGTAAAAGTGACGTTTTCTGCATTTTTCACGCACAAACAGCACTTACACGGACGATATTATTGCTGCAATACTTTTTACTGTTTTGAAATACAAATATTTGTGTTGAGCGAAGTCTCCCGAGTACAACAGTACCCCACATGTACAGGTTTTATGGTGTTTTCAAAAGTTACAGCGTCAAATATAAGGCTTGTTTCATTTTTTTCACATTAAAATTCGCCAGATTGCTTACGTTGCCTTTGTGACCCTATGGTAGCCCAAGAATGAAAATTACCCCTATGATGGCATACCATTTGCAATAGTAGACAACCCAAGGTATTGCAAATGGGGTTTGTCCAGACTTTTTTAGTAGCCACTTAGTCACAAACACTGGCCAAAATTGGCGTTTTTTGCATTTTTCACACACAAACAAATACTAACGCTAACTTTGGCCAGTGTTTGTGACCAAATGGCTACTAAAAAAGACTGGACATACCCCATTTGCAATACCTTGGGTTGTCTACTATTGCAAATGGTATGCCATTATGGGTGTAAATTTAATTCCTGGGCTACTATACAGTCTCAAAGGCAACGTAACCAATCTGGCGAATTTCAATTTCAAATGTAACGTGCTATATTTGACCCTGTAACTTCCCAAAACACCATAAAACCTGTACATAGGGGGTACTGTTTTACACGTGAGACATCGCTGAATACAAATATGTGTATTGTATTGCAGTAAAAGCAAACAGTATTTTGACATCCACAGTTAAAATGTCACATAGAACAAAAAAAAATTAAAAAATTATTTTTTTCTCCCATTTTTTTATAAATTTTTTATATTAAATTATGTTCAATACCTAAATATTTGATGTTAAATGAAAGCCCGGTTTCCCCTGAATAAAATGATATATAATAAGGGGGGTGCATTTAATATGAAAGAGGTGAATTACGGTTGGACAGACATATAGCGTAAATGCCAGGTTTTGTTTACGTTTTGTTCTGTTCACAACTTGTACATTTGGCTGCGGTGTTAAGGGGTTAATATGTCAAGGTAGTTGTACTGAAACATTGATTATATGCAAATTCACGTCTGCTTACAACACAAATCCACGCTTTTGTTTATTTTGAAGCCCTGTGAGTGCTTTCTTTCAAGTTTGAGTGATAGTTTTCAGTTTTATGTTTTTTTTTTCCCGCTTTCATATCTGCATACTTGGCTGGCGTGATGCATTATGGGGCTGGTATAGAATTTTTTTTCCAGGGCTGCTTTTCGTTCCCAGTCCGGCTCTGCTTGGAGAGGATCTGCAAAGAGGAGGTGGATAAAATCCCTCCTGAGATGTGTGCAAACCTGGTGGCCAACTACAAGAAATGTCTGACCTCTGTGATTGCCAACAAGGGTTTTGCTACCAAGTACTAAGTCGAAGGGGTCGAATACTTATTTCACTCATTGACATGCAAATCAATTTATAACTTTTTTGACATGCATTTTTCTGGATTTTTATTTGGGTATTCTGTCTCTCACTGTTAAAATACATCTATCATTAAAATTATAGAATGATCATTTCTTTATCAGTGGGCAAACTTTCAAAATCAGCAGGGGATCAAATAAATTTTTCCCTCACTGTATATATAGCGAAAATCGCTATATATATGTGCACATAGGGAATGTGGGACCCGGGACTCTCTAAACAGTCTGGGCACCCCAGGTCCGCTAGGCCCATGACAACCATCACGGTTGTCATGCCCTGATGGCGGCCCTGTGTGTGGGGGTGATAGTGTGTCAGTGGGGCTGTGTGTCGAAAGGGAAGACAATGTGTGGGAGAGGGAGACAGTGTGTGATAGTGGTGACAGTGTGTGGGAGGGGGTGACAGTTTGTGAGAGAGGGTGAAAGTGTGTGAAGAGGGATGACAGTGCATAATATGGGGTGTCAGTTTGTGGGACAGTTACAGTGCGTGGGGAGCCTGTATTTTTGTGACCAGCCTCCCCACAGTGGATATACCTATTTCTTTGATGGAATTCAATAGTGGTCCCGCGGTCCCTCCCTGGTGGTTCGGTGAGCAGCTGCCTGGTCTGCAGGTCCACCGTGGTACCACATGGTAACCTCACTGCAATGCTCTGATTGGCTGAGATTGCAAGATGCTAATTTTACAGTCTGCAGTTTCAGTCTACAGAGCTGCAGAACGGAGACCTGGCTTTCTCCCTCTCAAGGCAGACTGTGTAAAGGGGCCTCACACCCAGCGGCAAAAAAAGGCAAGCCACCATGCCTCCTTTCTGTGTTGAGCCCTCGGTAATGGACCAGGACCCGACAGCTCAGTTTGCCCTAAGGCTATTTAGGTGGCTGCGAGGCCACAGACTGTGCAAAGCCTTAGACAGCTGCCTAAATCACCTAATTAGAGAGCCGCCTCTGGTGTGATGTAATGCGTAGGGGCGGTAGAGAGTGTGCGGTTAGTTTAAGATATGTAGCCTGTGTTTGCATACAGGGTATCTAGTGTGTGCATGGGTGTAGTGTGTGTGAGGGTTGCAGTGTATTTTGGATTGCAGTATTAGTGAGTGGTCCGGTGTGTGTAGGGGTGCATTGTGTGTGAGGGGTGCAGTGTGTGTGATGGGTGCAGTGTGTGACTGTGTTGTGTGGTACATAGTCCATATTGTGTGTGAATGGGTGAGATTGAGCATATATATATATATATATATATATATATATATATATATTATCATTAACAAACAAAAATGTCTTACCTCTTTCTAGGGAGTGGAGACATTGAGAGCCCGGTAGGGGTGAGTGAATGTAGCCTGCAGCTTCTCATGCTTGAGACTGTGTTCACTCCTATCGAGAGATCTGCATTGTGTCAAAGCGTTGCCGTGGTAACCCTCGTGGAAGGAACATTCAGCTTACTCTCTCTCCTCACTCTAATGTCAGTGGGCTGGTGAGGGAGATCTTTGATCTCTCCAGAAGTCCACGAAGGCACACAGTAAGTTCAGCACTTTGATTGTTCTGGCTCTGCTTGTCCTGCAGGGGAGATCCTTTGACTACCTACCTAGATTTGCCTGGTTTGCCCGCTGACTACCTACCTGGATTTGTCTGGTTTGCCCAATGACCAGCCTTTTTCTAAAATCTCTCTAAGATACAGCTGGTATCTATTCTTCTATCTATTTAGCCCTCTTCTTTCATGCAACTCCAGACACATAGCCCAAGTGGCTGAACCCAGGCTAATTCAAGGCATACAGCAGGAACTGCCAACTAACTGGGGGACTGGGCACTAAAATGACAGGTGAAATTTAACGTAGAGAAATGCAAAGTTATGCACTTCGGGGTTAAGAATGCACAAGCAATTTACACCCTAAATAGTAGTGAACTAGGGATAACCACACACGAGAAGGATTTGGGAATTGTTATAGACAACAAATTAGGCAGCAATATGCAATGTCAATCTGCAGTTGCTAAGGCCAGTAAGGTTTTGTCATGTATAAAGAGGGGCATAAATTCTCGGGATGAAAATATAATTTTGCCTCTTTATAAATCACTGGTAAGACTATACCTTGAATATGCTGTGCAATTTTGGGCGCCTGTTCTAAAGAAAGATATCATGGCACTAGAAAAAGTCCAGAGACAAGCTACAAAATTGATAAAAGGAATGGAGCATTTTAGTTATGAAGAAAATTAAAAAAATTAAAAAAATTAAATCTGTTAAGTTTGGAAAAACAGCGCCTGAGAGGGGATATGATAACATTATACAAACATATTTGGGGACAGTACAAACCTTTATCTGGAAATCTATTCATAAACAGGGCTATACATAGGACACGAGGTCACACATTTAGACTGGAAGCAAGGAGATTTCAGCTAAGGCAAATAAAATGTTTTTTTACAGTAAGAGCAATAAGGATATGGAATTATCTGCCTGAAGAGGTGGTTTTGTCAGAGTCTATACAGATGTTTAAACTGCAATTGTATAAATACTTGCAAAAACATAACATACAGAGATATAATTTCTAATTAGTGGGGTAATAGCTGCTTGATCCAAGGAGACATCTGACTGCTATTTTGGGGTCAAGATGGATTTTTTTCCTAGGTAGTTGCAAAATTGGAAGTGCTTCAAACTGTGTTTTTTGCCTTCTTTTGCATCAACAGCAAAAACATATGTGAGGAAGGCTGATGGACGCAAGTCTCTTTTCAGCTATGTAACTATGTAACATTCTAATAAAAACACATATTATAATTTAGAATGTCTAGTCCATGATATTAAATAGGACATATGTTTACACAGCAATAACTGGAAAAATATATACATTAGATTAAAATATATATATATATATATATATGGCCATCATTAGGAGACAAATCCATCTAGTATGCCAAAAACAAAACCATTGCAGAGTATAGTCTGTTCTAGATACATAGTTATCTAGATCTAAACTGATTGAAGTGGACATGATGGGTCACAATACAAGACGTTCCTTTTCTTTTGTTAGTTTTATACAAATCATAAACTCCTTCAATTCAAAAATAATAATGAGAGAATAGGGTCATCTGTGGTTTAATAATAAGCCATATTCAACAAATGTCACCAGGAGAGGATTAGATTTGCTTCAAAATATGGATATTCACAGACGAATATTTTCTGTGTAATTCAAAAATATATCTGCTAAATCTACCCTGGGTGATCCTTTAACAGCCAGATATCAAAATGAGAAATTGTTTCCATGAGGAAGTGAGATTTGTATGGATTTATTCAGAATATGTTTCCAAACCTATGGATCACAATTAGTGGAGAACGTACAATATACACAGACAAATACAAGAGGTAGAGAGCCCAGCCCGTAAGCTGATATCTAGCCATTGGAGCTCTTTTATGCAAAGTGCTTAGCTAGATGGCCTGTGAGCTTACAATCTAAAGTTGTTTTGGTGACTATAGTGTACCTTTAATAAAACGCTTGAAGTTTCTAAACACAGGAACATCTTTTTCTCTCTCAGTGGGTTTAAAATTTATGTGCACTTTGAGAAAGACCTGTTCTGGTTGCAAACGTGTCGGTTTATGTAGATTTTTTTTTTTTTTTTATTTAAGCTTATGCTGTATATTTCCCGTGTATTTTTATCCATTACATTTAATTTTATCTTCACTATTTGTTGATATAGTTATACCTCTTGTGGTACCGGAAAGGAGACATCACAACAGTGAATCCTACAGCCAGAATAAGCTAATTATTCATCTGCCATCTAAGCCAGAGCCTGCTTGTTGTAGTTCTGTAATAAATCTATATTGGTTGAAAAACAGTATTATGCTATGAGTGTTTTTTTATGTTATTGTTTCAGAAGGATCAGTAGGCTCCACACTTATAAGAATACATTTCAGAATTGTTGTGTATTTTTGCACCCCCCACTATCTTCTTTTAAATTAAATGGGCTTGCTGCAGGGATGGATGTAAAACTGTCCCTTTAAGCTGCAGTCTTCAAAGTAAATAGGCTTGTTGCAGGGGTGGTTGTAAAACTGGCCCTTTAAGTTGCAGTATTCAAATTAAATGGGCTTGTTGCAGGGGTAGATGTAAAACTGGCCCTTTAAGTTGCAGTATTCAAATTAAATGGGCTTGTTGCAGGGGTAGATGTAAAACTGGCCCTTTAAGTTGCAGTATTCAAATTAAATGGGCTTGTTGCAGGGGTAGATGTAAAACTGTCCCTTTAAGTTGCAGTATTCAAATTAAATGAGCTTGTTGCAGCGGTGGATGTAAAACTGTCCCTTTAAGCTGCCGTATGATGAATGTCTTCAACTGGTGAGTGTGACGGTGAGTAACGGGGTAACTGGGTGAGTGTGACAGGACTAGGGGGTTGAATGAGACAGGGCAACAGAAGTGAGTGTAACAGAATGAGGGAGGGTAAGTATGAAAGGCTCGGGGGGTGAGTCTGACAGGGCGAATGGAGGTAAGTGTGACATGAATGGGGGAGGGGTGGGTTAGTGTGACAGACAGGGCCGGTGCAAGGATTTTTGCCGCCCTAGGCAAAAGTAAAGTTTGCCGCCCCCCCCCCCCCGTGACATCACAATGCCCCACCCATATGACCTGCCATGTTAACTAACGCTAGTGCTGCAGTGCCGCCGTGTTTACATTAAAAGGCCTGCAGGGACAGGCTATAGACACCAGAACCACTACATTAAGCTGCAGTGGTTCTGGGGACTATAGTGTTTCTTTAATGTGAGGTAAATTAGAGATTAGTGCCACGAATAATATACTAGATTGCCTACTTACAACCAGATGAGGATGATGATGGGCTCTAGCTGCAGTCTGGCTCCACTGGTCTGGTGTAGAACAGGATCTTTGGAGGCTGTTTGTAACTGTGGTCACAAAAATCAATGTTCTGGGAGAACGGGAAGCAGCTGCATTTTTTTTGGGCCCTTTACACAGCTCAAGGTCTGGGTCCCAGGGTCCACCTTCATGTTCCACCAATGAGTTTGTTCACAGGGGGTGGAGTGTGTAGGGAATGTCCTGATTTGTGTGTAAGGAATGCATTGTGTGAATCTGTGTTTGTATGTGTAAGGGCTGCAAGGTGTGTTTCTGTGTATGTAAGGGATGAAGTGTGTGAGTCTGTAAGGGGTGCTTTGAGTGTGTGTAAGGAATGCATTGTGTGTTTTTCTGTGTGCAAGGGGTTCATTGTCTTTGTGTGTAAGGGGTGCATTGTGTGTTATTGTGTGTGTGTGTGTGATGGATGTCACTCTCTTTTCCTCCCTCCCTGTCAATTTCTTTCTCCCCCCCTCCCCTGTCACTCCCCCCTCCCTGTCAGTTTCTTTCTCCTCCCCTCCCCCCTGTCAGTTTCTTTCTCCCCCCTCCCCCCTGTCAGTTTCTTTCTCCCCCTCCCCCCTGTCAGTTTCTTTCTCCCCCTCCCCCCTGTCAGTTTCTTTCTCCCCCTCCCCCCTGTCATTTTCTTTCTCCCCCTCCCCCCTGTCATTTTCTTTCTCCCCCTCCCCCTGTCATTTTCTTTCTCCCCCTCCCCCCTGTCATTTTCTTTCTCCCCCTCCCCCCTGTCATTTTCTTTCTCTCCCCTCCCCCTGTCAGTTTCTTTCTCTCCCCTCCCCCCTGTCAGTTTCTTTCTCTCCCCTCCCCCCTGTCAGTTTCTTTCTCCCCCCCTCCCCCGTCAGTTTCTTTCTCCCCCCTGTCAG
The DNA here is from genome assembly GCF_036172605.1 of Pelobates fuscus. NCBI lineage: Eukaryota > Metazoa > Chordata > Amphibia > Anura > Pelobatidae > Pelobates > Pelobates fuscus. The sequence goes on from NC_086320.1 coordinate 205,495,734, forward strand.
TTTCTTTCTCCCCCCCCTTCCCCCTGTCAGTTTCTTTCCCCCCCCTTCCCCCTGTCAGTTTCTTTCTCCCCCCCCTTCCCCCTGTCAGTTTCTTTCTCCCCCCTTTCCCCCTGTCAGTTTCTTTCTCCCCCCTCCCCCTGTCAGTTTCTTTCTCCCCCCTCCCCCTGTCAGTTTCTTTCTCCCCCCTCCCCCTGTCAGTTTCTTTCTCCCCCCCACCCCCCTGTCAGTTTCTTTCTCCCCCCCTCCCCCCTGTCAGTTTCTTTCTCCTCCCCTCCCCCCTGTCAGTTTCTTTCTCCCCCCCCTCCCCCCTGTCAGTTTCTTTCTCCCCCCCTCCCCCCTGTCAGTTTCTTTCTCCCCCCCTCCCCCCTGTCAGTTTCTTTCTCCCCCCCTCCCCCCTGTCAGTTTCTTTCTCCCCCCCTCCCCCCTGTCAGTTTCTTTCTCCCCCCCTCCCCCCTGTCAGTTTCTTTCTCCCCCCCTCCCCCCTGTCAGTTTCTTTCTCCCCCCCTCCCCCCTGTCAGTTTCTTTCTCCCCCTCCCCCGTCAGTATCTTTCTCCCCCCCTCCCCCTGTCAGTATCTTTCTCCCCCCCTCCCCCTGTCAGTTTTCATCCCCCCCTCCCCCTGTCAGTTTCTTTCTCCCCCTCCCCCCTGTAATTTTCTTTCTCATTAATCTCTCCAATCGTGCCACATACATCGCCCAAACATGCTACACTTGCCCTGTGACACTGTAATTAATAGGACATATGGAGGGCTGGGTGCTAATGGGACACATGGGAGGGCTAATAGGACACATGGAAGGGCTAAGACAGGAAGGGCTAATAAGACATACAGGGCTGGAAGGGGGCTAATGGGATGCATGGAGGGCTGGGAGGGGTATAAGGACACATGGAGGTCTGGGAGGGGGCTAATAGGACACATGGAGGGCTTGGGGTCTGATGGGACACATGGGGGAGCTACTGAGACACATACAAGTTGGGAGGGAGCTAGTGGGACAAATGGGGGGCTTATGAGTCATAATATTGTAAAGCGCTACGGAATCTGTTGGCGCTATATAAAGGGCAATAATAATGAGATGCATGGAGGGGCTTGGGGGGCTAATGAGACACCTGGGGGGCTAATAAGATACATGTTTTTCGAAGTGCCCTTCGCCACTTGGTCCTGGAGAGGCCTGCTTGCCAGCCTCCTCCCCTGTGACTATGACTCTGATGTATTTGGCTTTAAAGCCCCTATTCTACCTTCAGACAGACTATTTATTTAGGTTGCTTTATTTATCTCATGTTTTAGTCACCCTGTACCCATTATAGGTGCAGGGTGTGTGTGATGTAATTGTTTATAGTGTGTGTGTGTACTGTGAAATGTGCTGCCTGCTCTCCTGTACTGCTGAGGATTGCTACCCTCCTGTCAGCCCCTCTCCTCATGCTGCGCCCGGGCGGTGCGCCCTCATGGACGCACCAGCCCGGGCAAAGCTGCAGCCGCCTGAGGCTCTCTGCAGAGCGCTCGGGCGGCTGCAGCATGAGGGGGGCAAACGGAGGAGCTGGGGGGGATTTCCCCATAACCTGTCCCCCCCACATGATTTGCTGGGGGGATGTGCCCCCCCCACCCCCCCCGGTTCCTGCGCCCATGGTTTTGCCACACATGCGCAATAGCCTCCCACTGCTTTCCTATGGGAATTGCATTGGCGTTAACTGAGATCATCCAGTTGTCAGCCAAGAGCACACTCTTGTTACTTCAAAATGAGCAAGATAACGTTTTTACTGCTGTGCAATAGCATACATTCACAATTTCAGTCCAGTTACAAAACTTTCCTTAATATGTCAAGGTAGTTGTACTGAAACATTGATTATATGCAAATTCACGTCTGCTTACAACACAAATCCACGCTTTTGTTTATTTTGAAGCCCTGTGAGTGCTTTCTTTCAAGTTTGAGTGATAGTTTTCAGTTTTATGTTTTTTTTTTCCCGCTTTCATATCTGCATACTTGGCTGGCGTGATGCATTATGGGGCTGGTATAGAATTTTTTTTCCAGGGCTGCTTTTCGTTCCCAGTCCGGCTCTGCTTGGAGAGGATCTGCAAAGAGGAGGTGGATAAAATCCCTCCTGAGATGTGTGCAAACCTGGTGGCCAACTACAAGAAATGTCTGACCTCTGTGATTGTCAACAAGGGTTTTGCTACCAAGTACTAAGTCGAAGGGGTCGAATACTTATTTCACTCATTGACATGCAAATCAATTTATAACTTTTTTGACATGCATTTTTCTGGATTTTTATTTGGGTATTCTGTCTCTCACTGTTAAAATACATCTATCATTAAAATTATAGAATGATCATTTCTTTATCAGTGGGCAAACTTTCAAAATCAGCAGGGGATCAAATAAATTTTTCCCTCACTGTATATATAGCGAAAATCGCTATATATATGTGCACATAGGGAATGTGGGACCCGGGACTCTCTAAACAGTCTGGGCACCCCAGGTCCGCTAGGCCCATGACAACCATCACGGTTGTCATGCCCTGATGGCGGCCCTGTGTGTGGGGGTGATAGTGTGTCAGTGGGGCTGTGTGTCGAAAGGGAAGACAATGTGTGGGAGAGGGAGACAGTGTGTGATAGTGGTGACAGTGTGTGGGAGGGGGTGACAGTTTGTGAGAGAGGGTGAAAGTGTGTGAAGAGGGATGACAGTGCATAATATGGGGTGTCAGTTTGTGGGACAGTTACAGTGCGTGGGGAGCCTGTATTTTTGTGACCAGCCTCCCCACAGTGGATATACCTATTTCTTTGATGGAATTCAATAGTGGTCCCGCGGTCCCTCCCTGGTGGTTCGGTGAGCAGCTGCCTGGTCTGCAGGTCCACCGTGGTACCACATGGTAACCTCACTGCAATGCTCTGATTGGCTGAGATTGCAAGATGCTAATTTTACAGTCTGCAGTTTCAGTCTACAGAGCTGCAGAACGGAGACCTGGCTTTCTCCCTCTCAAGGCAGACTGTGTAAAGGGGCCTCACACCCAGTGGCAAAAAAAGGCAAGCCACCATGCCTCCTTTCTGTGTTGAGCCCTCGGTAATGGACCAGGACCCGACAGCTCAGTTTGCCCTAAGGCTATTTAGGTGGCTGCGAGGCCACAGACTGTGCAAAGCCTTAGACAGCTGCCTAAATCACCTAATTAGAGAGCCGCCTCTGGTGTGATGTAATGCGTAGGGGCGGTAGAGAGTGTGCGGTTAGTTTAAGATATGTAGCCTGTGTTTGCATACAGGGTATCTAGTGTGTGCATGGGTGTAGTGTGTGTGAGGGTTGCAGTGTATTTTGGATTGCAGTATTAGTGAGTGGTCCGGTGTGTGTAGGGGTGCATTGTGTGTGAGGGGTGCAGTGTGTGTGATGGGTGCAGAGTGTGACTGTGTTGTGTGGTACATAGTCCATATTGTGTGTGAATGGGTGAGATTGAGCATATATATATATATATATATATATATATATATATATATATATTATCATTAACAAACAAAAATGTCTTACCTCTTTCTAGGGAGTGGAGACATTGAGAGCCCGGTAGGGGTGAGTGAATGTAGCCTGCAGCTTCTCATGCTTGAGACTGTGTTCACTCCTATCGAGAGATCTGCATTGTGTCAAAGCGTTGCCGTGGTAACCCTCGTGGAAGGAACATTCAGCTTACTCTCTCTCCTCACTCTAATGTCAGTGGGCTGGTGAGGGAGATCTTTGATCTCTCCAGAAGTCCACGAAGGCACACAGTAAGTTCAGCACTTTGATTGTTCTGGCTCTGCTTGTCCTGCAGGGGAGATCCTTTGACTACCTACCTAGATTTGCCTGGTTTGCCCGCTGACTACCTACCTGGATTTGTCTGGTTTGCCCAATGACCAGCCTTTTTCTAAAATCTCTCTAAGATACAGCTGGTATCTATTCTTCTATCTATTTAGCCCTCTTCTTTCATGCAACTCCAGACACATAGCCCAAGTGGCTGAACCCAGGCTAATTCAAGGCATACAGCAGGAACTGCCAACTAACTGGGGGACTGGGCACTAAAATGACAGGTGAAATTTAACGTAGAGAAATGCAAAGTTATGCACTTCGGGGTTAAGAATGCACAAGCAATGTACACCCTAAATAGTAGTGAACTAGGGATAACCACACACGAGAAGGATTTGGGAATTGTTATAGACAACAAATTAGGCAGCAATATGCAATGTCAATCTGCAGTTGCTAAGGCCAGTAAGGTTTTGTCATGTATAAAGAGGGGCATAAATTCTCGGGATGAAAATATAATTTTGCCTCTTTATAAATCACTGGTAAGACTATACCTTGAATATGCTGTGCAATTTTGGGCGCCTGTTCTAAAGAAAGATATCATGGCACTAGAAAAAGTCCAGAGACAAGCTACAAAATTGATAAAAGGAATGGAGCATTTTAGTTATGAAGAAAATTAAAAAAATTAAAAAAATTAAATCTGTTAAGTTTGGAAAAACAGCGCCTGAGAGGGGATATGATAACATTATACAAACATATTTGGGGACAGTACAAACCTTTATCTGGAAATCTATTCATAAACAGGGCTATACATAGGACACGAGGTCACACATTTAGACTGGAAGCAAGGAGATTTCAGCTAAGGCAAATAAAATGTTTTTTTACAGTAAGAGCAATAAGGATATGGAATTATCTGCCTGAAGAGGTGGTTTTGTCAGAGTCTATACAGATGTTTAAACTGCAATTGTATAAATACTTGCAAAAACATAACATACAGAGATATAATTTCTAATTAGTGGGGTAATAGCTGCTTGATCCAAGGAGACATCTGACTGCTATTTTGGGGTCAAGATGGATTTTTTTCCTAGGTAGTTGCAAAATTGGAAGTGCTTCAAACTGTGTTTTTTGCCTTCTTTTGCATCAACAGCAAAAACATATGTGAGGAAGGCTGATGGACGCAAGTCTCTTTTCAGCTATGTAACTATGTAACATTCTAATAAAAACACATATTATAATTTAGAATGTCTAGTCCATGATATTAAATAGGACATATGTTTACACAGCAATAACTGGAAAAATATATATATTAGATTAAAATATATATATATATATGGCCATCATTAGGAGACAAATTCATCTAGTATGCCAAAAACAAAACCATTGCAGAGTATAGTCTGTTCTAGATACATAGTTATCTAGATCTAAACTGATTGAAGTGGACATGATGGGTCACAATACAATTTCTTTTGTTAGTTTTATACAAATCATAAACTCCTTCAATTCAAAAATAATAATGAGAGAATAGGGTCATCTGTGGTTTAATAATAAGCCATATTCAACAAATTTCACCAGGAGAGGATTAGATTTGCTTCAAAATATGGATATTCACAGACGAATATTTTCTGTGTAATTCAAAAATATATCTGCTAAATCTACCCTGGGTGATCCTTTAACAGCCAGATATCAAAATGAGAAATTGTTTCCATGAGGAAGTGAGATTTGTATGGATTTATTCAGAATATGTTTCCAAACCTATGGATTATTTTACAACTATTTAAAAAAAAAAATACTTTATTAATATTATTATTGTTGGCATTTATATAGCACCTGTATATTCTGCAGCATTTTCCAATAATGCTATTTATTATGAATGTGTTATAGCATGTATGTCATTGACTTGTAAACACTAAGCAGGTAATACCTTACTGAAACAGCCCAGCGGTCAATAGAACACGAAATACGAACAAAAAACGATTTGTTTACTATAGATTGCAAGCTCAAGTTCTTAATGTAATTCTTGTCAATGATATTTATCAGTTTTTTTGGGGGTCCTGATAAAACTTTTATTGGTTTGAGCCCACCAGTGGGGCAATAAATAATGGTATAAATATTGAGTTTTCGGAAAAAAAAATAAATCAATAATATACATTTCAAATATCAGTTTTGGCAATTGAATACCATTGCTGTTGATACATGCTTTTTTTGTTGTTGCAATTTTCCCACTGGCAGCAATAGTAGTAAAAAGCCTCTGTGGGTCAATATGACTCCCGTATCAGTACAAGGAAGGTTTAATAACACCTCCTCTAACACCTCCTCCATTCCCCCACTTGCCATATTGCAAGTGGGGGCTCATTAGCTATTTAACAGCTTTCCCACGCTATGCAATTTCAGTCAGTATGCTCTAAATGCTTTGCTTGTAATCCAACCAATCAAAGCACTCTGACAGACAAGTCTCACTTATAAGTTGTATATAAGTTATAATGCCTGTCAGAGCACTCTGATTGGTTGACTTACAAGCCAAGCAATTAGATTGCTCTGATTGAAATTGCATAGCGTGGAGAAGCCTTTATAAAGGGTATATAGTTTCAGTCTGCTTGGACCCCTCTATGGACCAACTTGGATCATTTTTTTAGGTGCTGTATTTTTTTCTCATGTTATTTTTGTGATTCGCTTCCTTTTTTTATTCTAAAAGTTATGTCAAGTCTTAAATTATTTTTTGCCCTTTTTTGAGTCAGGAGAAAAGAAGATTTAAGGAAAAAGAAGACATCTAACGGTAAGTATATATTTTTTACAGGTATTAGATTGGGCCCCCCTCACTAGTATTAGATTAAGGGAAGTAGAAAGAGTTGTTGTTTTTTTTAATTGGGGTTGCTAAAGAATGTTTTGGCTATGGACAATGGCGTGTCCATCTTCCTTTTATATTTAACAGTAGCCAACAATGTATGATGCCTTTGGGAGACACTATGTCCTCTTGGGTTTGTTAAAAAAAAAGAAAAATAGAGGCCCTCCCCACCCTTTATTAGTGGGATGTGACAATAGTTGGACCTGGGTTTATTATGAATATTAGAGCCCTCATCTGCTGCTCATGGAAGGGAGTTTCGGGGGAGCACTGGGAAACCTGTTATTAGGGACCAGGCAGCAAGGGACAGGGCAGTCACTAGTATTTAGTTAAATTGACCAGCTGCTTGCTATGTAGCCAAAATGCCTCTACTCCTGAAGCCCATGGAACAGTGAAACAGGGGAGTGGGCCTTGACAAGGCCAGGAAGTAGGCAGGTGGAAAGGTATGGGATGTTCAGGGCGGGGCTAAGTAGGGGAGGAGTCAGGTAGTGTAAATAGGCGGCCATCTTAAGTGAGGAGCCAGTTAATCTGAATTGCACTGACCTGTCACTTGTGGCTGGTCGGCGGAGTTCTTTTTCTTTTTCTCCCTCTGCAGGTAATGGCGTCCCTAGAGGAGATTCTAGACGGAGTTCGGGCGGCGGTTCGTGATAGAGGGCTGGCGTGGCTGCATGATCAGATCGGGGCTGCTGCCACCCACGCGGAGGGACCGGAGAGGAGGTCGGCGCGGAGGACCAGGCCGCCACAGAGGTTGAGCCCGGGGGAGGCCCCTGCGGCCCGGCGGCGGAGGAGCCCTTCAGCGGTCGGCAGGTCGGAGGCCGGACCGAGTACAGCGGCGGAGGAGGGAATGCGGCAGGCGCCTTCGGGCGGGCCCGCCGGGCAGGCGACTGCGGGCGCAAAACGGAGGCCACGAGGTCAGAAGGCGCCCCGCGTAATGGCGGCCGGCGGGACAGCAGGAAACGGGACTGCTGGGACAACAGCGGACCATGCGGCTGCGGATGGCTTCACCCACGCGGCCAGTGGGCAACGGACTGAGCGTCCCGGTGAGTCAACCTCCAGCGGTATCACTGAGGGGCAAAGTGGGAATGCTAGTCGGGTTACTACAGCACCAGCGGTCCGCCAGGCAGTGCGGGGAGACCGGGCCAGCAAGGGATCCGAAGGGGCGGCCGGAGGGAGGGCCAGGACTGAGATCAGTGGACTAGGAGTAGAGGACAGCGGAGCGGGTCGGGTGGCTCAGAGGGTTTCTGGAGCTAGGAAGGCGATAAGCTGCTTATCCTTAGGGGCTAGGGCAGAGTCAGACGGGGCGGCCGGTGGGGGGCCAGGCGCAGCGGCTGTGGGAGAGCCTGTGGTTTCAGCACGATACCGGGGAGCAAGGGGTGGCAGTATAGAGCGGGGGGGCCCATCCGGCTGCCCTCAGGTACGGCCTAGTGACAGGGATGCGGCTGTAAAGGGCCAGGGCGGCCAGCGGCGCAGCAGCAGCGCCAGGTGCAGCAGTGACAGGAGCTGGTCGGGAGGACGGGACAGCAGGGACGGGAGCCATTCACGGCTAGGCCGCAGTGAGTCCAGGTTCAGCGTCAGGGAGAGGAGAAGGAGGTCCAGGTCAGAGGAAGGGAGGCGGAGCAGAAGGCACAGTGCATCGAGATCTTCAGAGAGGAGCTTCAGGGAGCAGCGACGGGGAGCACTCAGCATGGGAGGTCGGAAGGAGCAGTGGAGAGGATCCAGGGCAGTCGGAGAAGAGCGTAGGGAGGAAGGGCGGGTAGGGAGCTACTCGAGCAGACTACCCAGGATGTCTTCTCCTTACAGGTCGCGGAGTAACTCACCAGCGGTTCCGAGGCGGGACCAGGCGGGCAGGAGTCGGCGTCTATTGGGAGCTCCAGTGTCAGAAATGGCGGATGGAGGGACAGCAACCCCGCGGCCTGCGGCGGCCAGGGGCATCAGCGGTGAGTCTTCCTCTACACCACACCCGGGGACATTCATACATTGTTTGAAGTCATTTATAGATTCATGGTCAGAGGATAGGGAGCCGCTTAGGTTCGATAGGGTTTGGTCAGCAGGTGAAGGCAGTGGGTCGGGGTTGGTGGGGGTATCCTCAGGAGTGACAGGTGGTACTAGGGAGGAAACGCGGCCCACTGATAAGCCTGACGGATCATCGGGGGGGGACGGGGTACTCGATGTGACGGGGGGGGACATTACGGAAGCGGCACGTCAGAATGTACATGTGTCCTTCGCGGGGCCGTTAGGTTGCCATTTGAAAGGGGAGGTGAAGGAGAAGATTGCGAAAGGGGAATTCGTGGAAATATTTTCCCTTCTTCCCCTGGAGGAATTCTTAGATTTAAAAGAGGAGGACAAGAAGGACGCCAAGAAGGAGGAGGAGGAGAAAAGGCGGAGGTATCGCAAGATACCGAAGACCTTCGGCAACTGGCTGCGAGCTTTTTGCATTTTGGCCAGTGTTATTGGGGAGAAGCGGCCGGAGTGCTGCTCTCAGTTGTTTTGTTACTTGGACGGAATCGGGGACGCATACCGCACCTATGGAGGGTTGGCATGGTGGAGGTATGATGAGCAGTTCCGTCAGCGATTGGCGGCCAACCCTTCCATGCGCTGGGACCAAATGGACCTGCCGCTTTGGATGCGGTTAATGATGGCGCAAAAGAACGCGCCCTTTCCAGGGACTGCCGGCACCGCTCCCGGGGGGGCGGTGGCGGCAGGTCAAAAGAAAGGTACCTGCTGGGCCTTCAACGAAGGACAGTGTAAGTGGGGATCCGCTTGTAGATTCCGGCATGAATGCTCAGGGTGCGGCGGGAACCACGGGGTCAACAGGTGCTTCAAGAAAGGTAAGTCGGCCGCAGGGGGAGGAGCAACGGGAGCGGCCGCTCCCACAGCTCCCGCTGGGGGTGTCACCAGTGAAGGTAGGCGCGATGTTGCCTTGGCTAAGACAATACGCTGATCAAGCCGTGGCAGAATTCCTTCGGGCGGGCTTTGCCGAGGGTTTCAAAATTCCCTTCAAAGCCACGGGGCCGGGGGCACCTTGTGAGAACCTCAGGTCGGTCAGGGAACACCCGGGGGTAGTGCGGGAGAAATTGGCCAAGGAGGTGCAAGCGGGGAGGATGGCAGGGCCATTTCCGGCCCCGCCCTTGGCGAATCTGAGGTTGTCACCATTGGGGGTGGTCCCCAAGAAGGAAGAGGGAAAGTTCCGTCTGATTCATCATTTATCGCACCCGAAAGGGTCTTCGGTGAATGATGACATCGACGCCGACCTATGCTCGGTCTCCTACACGTCATTCGACAAAGCCGTCGAGCTGGTTAGGAGAGCGGGGCGTGGGGCACTGATGGCCAAGGTGGATGTGGAGGCGGCTTTTCGGCTGCTGCCCATACACCCGGACTGTCACCACCTGTTGGGGTGCCACTTTGAGGGTGCAATATTCGTGGACTTGTGTCTGCCTATGGGTTGTTCCATATCTTGTGCTTACTTCGAGAGGTTTAGTACCTTCTTGGAATGGGTGGTGCGCACAGAATCGGCCGGGGGTGCTGTAGTGCACTACTTGGATGATTTTCTGTGTGTCGGCCCACGGGACTCTGAGCGGTGTGCTCAGGTACTGAGGGTTTTTCAGCGGGTGGCGCATACCTTTGGGGTGCCGTTGGCGGGGGACAAGACGGTGGGCCCCACCACGTGCCTTAGCTTCTTGGGTCTCGAAATTGATTCGGAGCTCGGGGAATGCAGGCTGCCTAGGGATAAGCTGCGGCATCTGCGACAGCTAGTGGACGTGGTCAAGGGGGCGAGGAAGGTGACCTTGCGGGGGCTCCAGTCCCTCGTGGGGAGCCTTAATTTTGCGTGCAGGGTGATCCCCATGGGGAGGATATTTTGCCGGAGGTTGGCGCAAGCAACAAGTGGGGTGCGGCGGCCGTCGCACTACATTCGGGTGTCGGCCGAGATGAAGGACGATTTGGGGGTTTGGGATGAGTTTTTGGGCAACTTTAACGGGACAGTGTTCTTTCGGGAACCGACGGTGTCGTCGGCCGCAATGAAGTTGTTTACAGACGCTTCCGGCAGTATTGGTTTTGGGGCCTACTTGGCAGGCAAGTGGTGCGCGGAGGCGTGGCCGGGACCGTGGAAGGTGAGTCCTCTGATTAAGAACTTGGCGTTCTTGGAGTTGTTTCCCATCGTTGTAGCGGTGGTACTCTGGGGTATGGAGTTGGCTGACAAAAAGGTGGTATTCTACTCTGATAACATGGCGGTAGTGCAAGCGATCAATAGCTTGACCGCCTCGTCGCCCCCGGTAGTACGCCTGTTTCGACAGTTAGAGCTTAGTTGTATGTCATTCAACATAGTGTTCAGGGCTAGGCACATACCGGGGCTCCAGAACGTGGTGGCTGACTCACTGTCTCGTTTTCAGTGGGAACGCTTCCGGGAGGCTGCGCCGGACGCGCTGGCCCAGGGTCAGGAGTGCCCGGGTGTGATGTGGCAACTCGGGACGGCCTGCTTGGAGACTGTGTGAGGAGGTCACTGGCGCCGAGCACGTGGGCGGCCTACGTAAAGGTTTGGAAACTGTGGGACGAGACGGTGGCTCAGGTGAGTAGCGCCCCCACGGAGGGGCAATGCTTGGATGCACTTTTGTGGTTGCTCTGTCGATTGTTCGCGGCTCAGGCGTCGCCTGCCATGGTGGATAGGCATCTCTCTGCCTTGGCTTTCCTGTTTAAGTTCAATGGCTGGGTTGATGATACCAAACACTTCCTGGTCCGTCAGGCAGTGAAGGGATTCAAGAGGGGGAAGAAAACGGTAGACTCGCGTAGACCAGTGTCCTTTGAATTGTTGCGGGAGCTGGTGGGCGTTCTTCCGGGTATTTGCAGCTCCACATTCGAGGTGTCGTTGTTCACGGTGGCATTTGTGTGGGCCTTTTTCGGGGCTTTTCGGATCGGGGAGTTGGTAAGCGCAAACAAGAGGGGCCTTGGGGGTCTTCAGCTCACAGATGTGGAGGTTCGCGAGGACAGGGTGCAAATTCATTTACGCCGTTCGAAGACGGACATTTTTGGTAAAGGTTGCACAGTGGTGCTGTTCGGGTTGCCAGGGTCAGGGGTGTGCCCAGTTGAAAAGGGGTCGGAGTACCGGGCATTGCGCCCGGGGGGTGATGGTTGCTTCTTGGTGCACCAGGACGGCTCGGCCCTGTCGCGCTTCCAGTTCGCGAGGGTGTTTAAGATGGGGGTAAGTAAGCTGGGCCTAGAGCCGGGGCAATTTGGGACTCACTCCTTTAGAATTGGGGCGGCAACTGAGGCCGCACGGCTGGGACTGGGGGACGAGAGGATTAAACGCATAGGGAGGTGGGAATCCTTGCGTTTTAGATCATACGTTAGACCAGATAGGCTGGTGTGAGCAGGGCAGTGTGATGCTGTGATGGAAGTGGAATCCATCTGTTTGGTATTAACGTGTTTTTCTTTGCAGGATGGAGAGTGTGGATCTGGGGCCACTCGTATGTCTATTGGGCTCAGAAGAGGGCTGCTGTTCGGAGAAGTGGAGCACAGCTGGGTTTTACTCAAGGAGAAGTGTCGATTTCTTGGTTTGGCTTTAGGGGGTTTAGCTGGCAAAGCCTCAGTAGTTCGTTGTTTAGCAGGTTGGCCGGAGGGTCTGCTCCAGACATAGTTTTATTACACGGGGGTGGGAATGATTTGGGTCTGATTCCGCAAAGGGAGTTGGTTAGACGAATGAAGAGAGACGTGGATCGGCTGTTGGACCTGGTCCCTGGCGTGGTGGTGGTGTGGTCGGAAATGGTCCCCCGTTTCACGTGGCGGCACGCCAGGGATCCAGCTGCAGTGGCTCGATGCAGGGGCAAGGTTAACAGGGCAATGGCGAGTTTTGTGCGGCGATTGGGGGGCATTGTAGTTCGGCATAGGGAACTGGAGGACATGCTGCCGGGCTATTTTAGGAGGGACGGGGTACACTTGTCAGACGTGGGTTGTGACTTGCTCAATCTAGGCTTTCAGGAAGGGATTAGCTTGGCCCTGTTTCAGGGTGGTGGGGGGCGCACATGTCCTTAAGGGATCAAGTCATGTGCTATGGCGGAACAGGGCGTGTTAAAGCCAGGAGTTAGCTGGAATTGGGAATGGACAGGCCAAGGCCTAGGCTGGAGTAGGCCAGATGGATTAGATGTTGGTAGGTTCAAGCTCTTCGGTGGCTACGAACCTAGGGGGTAGGGGTGTCTGGGTACACCCCTACAGTTAACAGATGGTTTTGGGGCCTCTCTGGTAGGCCGTGTGTTTCTGGTTATATGTTAAGTGAATGTTAATTATTGTTCAAAAGATAGGGTCATTGTCAGGGGTATTGTGCGGGGGGATAGTAATATAATGTTAGCTGGACAATGACCCTAAATTGTTAATTTATTTATTTATATATTTAATAATTAATAAAGCTGTGGACGTTATAATCCAACAGATAAATTTGGTGTCAGTGTTTTATTTAAGGTAAACTAAAATAGCACCTGCCGAATAACGACGGTGCATATGTCATGAAGCCCATGGAACAGTGAAACAGGGGAGTGGGCCTTGACAAGGCCAGGAAGTAGGCAGGTGGAAAGGTATGGGATGTTCAGGGCGGGGCTAAGTAGGGGAGGAGTCAGGTAGTGTAAATAGGCGGCCATCTTAAGTGAGGAGCCAGTTAATCTGAATTGCACTGAACTGTCACTTGTCCCACCCTCCCTCCCTATAGTTGAGTTTTGATCCCGTTTGGTCACAGCGGCGGGAACAGGGCGTGTTAAAGCCAGGAGTTAGCTGGAATTGGGAATGGACAGGCCAAGGCCTAGGCTGGAGTAGGCCAGATGGATTAGATGTTGGTAGGTTCAAGCTCTTCGGTGGCTACGAACCTAGGGGGTAGGGGTGTCTGGGTACACCCCTACAGTTAACAGATGGTTTTGGGGCCTCTCTGGTAGGCCGTGTGTTTCTGGTTATATGTTAAGTGAATGTTAATTATTGTTCAAAAGATAGGGTCATTGTCAGGGGTATTGTGCGGGGGGATAGTAATATAATGTTAGCTGGACAATGACCCTAAATTGTTAATTTATTTATTTATATATTTAATAATTAATAAAGCTGTGGACGTTATAATCCAACAGATAAATTTGGTGTCAGTGTTTTATTTAAGGTAAACTAAAATAGCACCTGCCGAATAACGACGGTGCATATGTCATGGCACGGTGAGAGGGGTCGTGAAGGGAATGTAAAACATCTCTTGTACTAATATCAGGGTCATTGCGGCCCCCATAGGCTTAATATATTTAATCTCCCTCACCTGCAGTATTGAATGAGGAGCTTGGGGGATTTACAAAGAGGTGGGGAGCAGAGTTACCCTTCATTCTATTTTTAAATAATCAAATTACATGGAGGGAACCGGTAGCTCCCTCATTGTAATTAAACAAATATTCCCCACAGGCTTTTATTTAATTACGTTTTTAATGACTAACAGCATTTGGCTGCTAGAAATTCAGCTGGCATAGATTTTCCATGCCGTCCTTACACAGAGTGGGGTTTAACACTGTTAGTATGGCATTGAACATCCTGCAGTTTTGGAGTGAGCAGGGTTAAATTAATCAAAACCTGGGGCTCTCCTCAGCCAACTTGGGCAATTTTTAGTGGCTCCAGACTGACAGATAAGCTGTATGCAGCTCCTATAGCTCTTAAAATTGACATTTAAATGCCCATGGCTGTATGCAGTGTGTGCATCTTTGTAAAGGGACAATATAGGCACGCAGATCACTTTATCTCATTGAAGTGGTCTGAATGCAGTGTCCCTGTCCCACTTAGTCCTGCAATGTAAAACATTGCAGTTTCAGAGAAAATGCAATGTTTACATTGCAGTGATAAGACTGTCACTAAGACTGACCACTAGAAGTGCTTCCTGCTGTTTCACTGAGTGTGACTCCTTGAAAAGACACTGGACATCCTTACACTTTGCATGAGGATATCCAGCATCTTTTAAATCCCCATAATAAAGCACTGAGTCAATGCTTTCCTCCGAGGAAGGCCTAATGCGTGCATGGCACTTGCTGCACATGCAAATTGGATTTCCCCCATCAGCTAATGTTATTTACAGTGTGTGTGAAGGCTGTATTTGACCAGCCTCTAAACAGTGGATATTCCTTTCTCTTTGATGGCATTCCCTGATGGACCGGTTGGAAGCTCTCTGGTCTGCAGTGCAGCAGACCACTTGTTAAGTGTCAGAGAATTGCCATGGTAATTAATGGTAACATGGTAACCATGGTAACATGTATAGACTACAGCGGTCTAAATAAAATGACAATAAGGAATGTCTATCCTATTCCTCTTATTGCTGAGCTGATTGATAGATGAAACGGGGTCACATTATTTACCAAGGGATGCGTACAATCTAGTCAGGATAACCACATTTAACCCGAGAAGTGGGCATTATAAAAACCTTGTAATGCCATTTGGGTTATGTAAAGTTCCAGCATGTTTCAAGATTTAATTAACAATGTCTTGTGAGAATATATGCATTCATGTGTTCTACTGTACCTTGATGGTATGCTCATTTATTCCCCTGATATCTCCACTCACTACAACCATGTCAACAAAGTACTCAGAACTCTACTCTATTGAAAAATGGGTTATATTGTAAATTAGAGAAATGTTTAATTAATCAGAGATACAATTCTTGAGTTATGTCATATCAGTCAGTGGTTTTAAAATGGATCCTAGAAAATTAGAGGCAGTTTTGAAGTGGCCAAGACCTAAGTGACTGAAAGCAATCCAAAGAATCATTCCATTTGCTAATTATCAACCGAGGTTCCTAAAAGGAATTTTCACAGTAATTTCTCCTATCAACGATCTTACAAGGAAATGAGCTCCGCTGAAGCTATAATACAAGACAACAGGAATATTTGGGATACGGCTGATAAGTCTAAAATTAAAAGACAAAAGTGTACATAGTGTAAATCTACATTTGATATTTAGTAAGTGATCATGAAATGCACTCACGAGATGTAGATGAAAGATAGTGTTCTAGGGTGCCTCCCCCAATAATAATGGGGGGCTGATGCCTTTCTCCACTTGCTCCAAACGATAAGTGAAAAAACAGGACTTCCAAGGTGGTGGAAAAAATAAAACAATTTATTAAGGATGAAACATCACCCAGCAATAAAAGTTGGAATACAGGCTTAAAATGAGGTCCTACGCGTTTCGTTCACAATCTGGAACTTCCTCAGGGACCAAAAAATTAAAATTACATACAGAAGTGACAGAGTAAAAAAATACAGCCTAATTCTTGAGTTATGTCATATCAGTCAGTGGTTTTAAAATGGATCCTAGAAAATTAGAGGCAGTTTTGAAGTGGCCAAGACCTAAGTGACTGAAAGCAATCCAAAGAATCATTCCATTTGCTAATTATCAACCGAGGTTCCTAAAAGGAATTTTCACAGTAATTTCTCCTATCAACGATCTTACAAGGAAATGAGCTCCGCTGAAGCTATATCTGCTTTCAATCATATCAAATCCCTTTTTCAAACATGCTTCTATTCTCACTAACCCTGACCATTCTACACCCTTTATTTGGAGATTGATGTCTCAGAAACATGGGCTGTTCACTCCCAAACGGAGACACAAAATACTCCACTTCATCCTTGTGGCTTTTTCTTTAAAAAAAACAAAATATCTTGCAGACGTTAACTATGAAGTTGGGAACAGGGAAATATTGGCTATAATTCTTGCCCTTAAAGAGTGGAGACAATTAGTAGAAGGATCTAATGTATCCATAATCATCATGACAGATCAAAAAGAAGAAAAACTACCACAACAAGAGGACATAGTCTTACATTAGAGGGGCAAAGGTTTAAAAATAATATCAGGAAGTATTACTTTACTGAGAGGATGCATGGAATAGCCTTCCAGCTGAAGTGGTAGAGGTTAACACAGTAAAGGAGTTTAAGCATGCGTGGGATAGGCATAAGGCTATCCTAACTATAAGATAAGGCCAGGGACTAATGAAAGTATTTAGAAAATTGGGCAGACTGGATGGGTCAAATGGTTCTTATCTGCCGTCACATTCTATGTTTCTATATACATTTTGCTTATATGTCTCTTATCTTGATGAGTTGTTTCTCTCTATCTTTTTATTATAACTTATAAACCAGGTGCCCGCAACACTAAGGTTGATGCTTTGTCTAGACAGTACGAAATTGAAACTGACTATGAACAAGAGACCACTTCCATTATACCAACTGAACATATAGTAGCGATTACCATACTATTCACGTCTTATTCACTCCCGAAAATGTATTGACAGATGAAATGTCTTTATGTCATGACACAAAATCTGCTGATCATTCTGGTATATCCAAAACTGTGGCCTCTAGTGTCCTTCATTGGGTTCCGGTGTTCTAACATACATGAAGGCTTGTATCACTTGCGCCTCTTACAACCGCTTCTTATTCCTGAAGTACCATTGCCACACCTTGCAATGGACTTCATTGTAGATTTACCTGTAACTTAAAGGCACACCACCATCCTAACTGTGGTAGATACTTTTTCTAGAATGGTCCATTTATTTCCACTCCCTAAATTACCAACGTCAGCTGAGCTAGACAAAATATTTATGAAAAAAATCTACATGTTACGTGGGTTTTCTCAAGAAATTGTGTCTGACAGGGGCGCACAGTTTATATCCAGATTCTGGAGAAAGTTCTGTTCTGAAATTTGGATTACATTGTCATTTTGTTCTTCAAATCATCCTCAAACTAACTGAGCAGCAGAAAGAGTCACTTCTATTGAGTCTAATTACAGAATCTTATCAACAGAAAAAAGTAAAACAGTTACACCTTCCAAGCATCATGTATCTGGTGCAGGTGGTGCTGGAGGGAAACTCAGGATATAGCTATCAGAAAACACATACCCTATGCTAATCTCTCGCTTTCATCTTTTTAGTAAATCCATACCCCTTAGCAGCAGTGTCTGGTGAAGCAGGATTTCAGTGGACGAGGTAAAAGGGTGGGCCCCTGATGTGAATCCCATAACCAGAACCACCCAAAGGGACAAACATGCTCAAAAAGGGGCCATGTCTGCAATAAGAATTAGATGGTCATCCTGGCGTGAATGCACATCAGGCTGCCTGCCAATCACGCAGGATGACCAACCAAGGGCATACTGTGCAGACAGCACCCTGAGTTTGGCATAAATGCATCTAATGATGTGCTAGCTCTTTGCTTTTTTAAGGACTCGCTGGTCCACTCCTCTCCTAACCTTCTTACTAGCAGCAAGAAGCTCCTGTTATACAGTGTGGGACAGAGAAAAAGTGTATGTAGTGAGAGTAGAACAAGCATGTCAAACTCGACCATCTTTGCGACCATCTTTGCGGCCCGGCGAGCCGCGAGTACATGCTGAGTGTTATAGAAGAGTATGCACCTGCTTTCCCCATATTGCAGGTGCCTACTCTGCTAACACTTACCCGGCCGGGGAGGAGGGCCGCGAGTTCCTGCTCCTCACTTCTCCCTCGCGTGCACCGACTGAAGTAAAGCCGGGCGCCGGAATATGACATCATATTCCGGCACCCGGCACCACTAAACCACGAGGGAGCAGTGATAGCAGGAAGGACCCCAGGGAGATGCCCCCCCATCGGCTCCATACGGTAAGGAGCAATAACGAAAAGTATGTGTGTAAGTGTGTGAGTGTGTGTGTCTGTCAGTCAGTCAGTGAGTGTGTGTCTGTCTGTCTGTTAGTGAGTGTGTGTGTCAGTGAGTGTGAGTGTCTGTCTGTTTGTGAGTGTGTGTCTGTGTATGTGTGTCAGTGAGTATGTGTGTGTGTCTGTCAGTGTGTGTCTGTCAGTGTCTGTCTGTCAGTGAGTATGTGTGTGTGTGTGTGTCAGTGTGACTGAGTGTCTGTCTGTTTGTGAGTGTGTCTGTCAGTGAGTGTGTGTGTGTGTGTGTCTGTCGGTGTGTCTGTGTGTGTCTGTCAGTGTGTGTGTCTGTCAGTGAGTATCAGTGTGTGTGTGTGTGTGTGCGGCCCACATAAACTTGAACCTTGTTTATGTGGCCCGTGCCACACTTTGAGTTTGACATGCTTGGTGTAGAAGAAAGGCAACATGCCACAGTGTTAGAGTGTAACGGATTCATCCGCACATAGAAATGTTTATGATGGTATTTACCGTCCTGACAGTTGTGGCCATCTGCAACCATGCGCCCG
This sequence comes from Pelobates fuscus, assembly GCF_036172605.1. Taxonomy (NCBI): domain Eukaryota; kingdom Metazoa; phylum Chordata; class Amphibia; order Anura; family Pelobatidae; genus Pelobates; species Pelobates fuscus. Next base: position 205,514,489 of record NC_086320.1, read on the forward strand.
GATACCTGATAAAAAATGTCTAGGGACGCCGCCCGCTGCTGATCTATTCCACTTTATAGCCCTATGGCCACCCACGCTGATAATTATTTTGGCGTGCGTGTGACATCACGCGAGCGCACGTTTTGGGGTCAAAGGCCGGTTACAACCAATCGGAATAACAGGAGGGCTATTTAAACTACTTTTTACATTCTCTCATTGCCCTGCCGAGAGTGCATCCTTATCTTGAATTTTTGGTATTTGACTTTGGCTTTGTTCTGACTTCCCTAATTTCTGGTATCCTTGACGTTTGGCTTTTTCTCATTGCTGTGCTTGATTCTCTATCGCAGGCCTCGGCAAGTATACTGACTATTCTTGGATACGTTAAGTTCGGCCATTCTAAGGTCCAGTTAAACATTATCGTTAGTCCTAGGTGTGATACAATTCTGCGTGCGGGATCAATTAGTAATCCTGACATAGAGAGACTGAAGCAGCAATAGCATTTGCATAGTGCGCAGTCAGCTTTACCTTAGCTAATTTTATTGTCAGCTTGTCCACACCAGTTTTTTTGTTTTTTTAATTCTTTATTTTGTCGAGCATGAGTTATACAAGGTACAGTTACGCCAGCAATGCCACAACAGCTAATGCCAGGATTTTCATAAACATATAGAAACAGTTGTATGGCATGGATAAACTGTGCACATTTTTATATTTTATAGGAGTAGATAGTAGTGTGATGCGAGTCATAGCATGCATGTAAGAGGCTTTATAGTCTTATCCACTGACTATGTTAGTTCCTTACTATTGAAGGAATAGCAAGGTCTAATATGTCTGCCGAATGGCAATGCATTAATGTTAGTAGCTCAAGATAAGCAGGCTGACATATGGTGAGTTGGCAGTATGCTTGACTATATAAAATAGACATTCTAATCATAACAAATAATTAGACACAGGCTTTAACAAAAACATTTAGGGTCTACGGTTGTGGGGTGCCAGGATGATGCCTTTCAGAGAACGAAGGTGGTTTGCGACTGTTTGCCTGATCTGCGGCTTTCGCCTCACCCCCGCTATCTAGCTTTCACCCAATGCCTTTGCTTACTAGTTGGGTCAAGTATGGAGAAGGTTCCCAGGCAGTCCAAGATAGGCTGCTCCGACGGCCGCAGGCCATCACAAGAGCCTCTGTCCGGAGCCGGCTGCTTCGGTTTCCCATGTGGGCGATCTCTCTGTAAGGTGCTGTTGCCGCCTGGGGTTGTGGTAGCTCCCACCGAGGGTGTGGGTTAGACCCCAGGGCTGTTCCCCTTCGGGCTCTCATCCTAGGGAGGAGGTAGCGAGCGTTGGGTAAATCTGGACGGGATGCAGCCCCGCAACAAGCCCTCTTTTTTGCCGGCTTTTCGAGCCTGGGAGCTGGTCGGATTCGTTGAGGCTTACCAGTCTCACGGTGCAGATGGCCAGGAGGTATGTTCTGCCACTTGTCGGTCTTCTGCCGCTTTCCCTTGGTCTGCTCTACTCTATTGCACAGCTTCCGCCAGAAGTCGCTGAAGAGTGCATCCAGCCGCTGTTCAAAGTTTTCCAGCAGGCCTTGTGTCGTCGTGGTCAGCGGCACAGTCGCCATCTTGGCTCTGGCTGTGCTGCAATGCGATGTGTCTGGATCGGGTGAGTTCCCTGGTTTCACTCGCCTGTATGATGGTTGTGCCAGGATATCCCTCACTGGCAGGGGGGGGGGCACGGGGCTCTTAAGCGCTTTAGCTTTTTTCTGCAGGACAGCTTGCAGGGAGATCGTCCGCCTCTCCCCCGCTTGCATCTGCTGGTAGGCCGCAATGTGTTGCCGGTTGCAGATTGCTTCTCCGAGCACAGAAATCCGCCCGGTGTATTCTCGGGGTAACACTGATGCTCTTCTACACCAAGAGGGCAATTTTGGTTCGGTATGTTATACTTTGGTCGCTGTATAGTGGGTTCTTGCACGGAGCTCACGCTTGGTGCGACCAGTCTGATCCGCGGCTAGGCCCCGCCCCCGCATCCACACCAGTTTTGTTCCCCTACATCCCTCTTAAGTTTCCATAATTTATTTTTATTTTTTTAAATAGGCATGGGCCTGGAGCTGCAGCTCCATCAGCCCCTGTGTTAATCCGGCCTTGGAAAGAGAGAACTTGTTTTTAGAAGCTTTCTTGCAATGCTTTATTTCTCATAATCAGGACAATTGGTCTGACCTCTTTGTACAGAATTTGTCCACAAAAATGACTCTTCAAGCCCACTGCCTTCTGTCATTCCTTATACATTCAACAATGCATGGCTGCCTGCTCTTGACCACCATCTGAATTACCAAAGGAAAAAGTACTGACTATGCAGTTAGCTCCTAGATACATTGATCTCTACATTATTTCCAGGAGGATAACCCTACTTCTTATTCTCTGGCACTCCCGTCTGCCATGCACATTTCTAATGGGTTCCATGTGTCATTACTCAATCCTTTAGTATGCAATTGTTTCTAACATTGAGGGTCAGGATGATTATCATTATTAGTCTATTATAAATTCCAGACTTTCTTGCGGGCCATTACAATATATAGAGGGATTATGGTCTTGAGGAATGTTCCTGGGTACCCGCCTCTGACATGCATGCTGCTAGACTACTCCTTTCTTTCCAAGACAGACACTCTCATAACCCAGCTCCTTCCTGCCTAATAGGCAGTTTTCAGGTATTATTATTATTGGTTATGATTTATATATCACCAGCTTATTCCACAGCACTTTACAATAAGAGGGGAATTTACCAAATGAGACAATAACAAAATGTAACAAGTACAATAGGTAGTTGAGGATCCTGCTCAAATGAGCTTACAATCTAGAGGAGGTGGGGTATAAATAGGAAGGGTTTTGAGGGAGACAGCAAATAGACATGGTGGGAAAGTAGCAGAACTGGAGGAGAGAGTGGCCCTATAGGAGAGAGCAAGAGGAAAGTTTGAGAGCTAGAAGTTACTCTTGGAGGCCATAAGCAATCCTGAAAAGATGGGTTTTGAGGGACTTCTTAAAGGATTAAAGACTAGGGGAGAGTCTGACAGGGGAGTAGGCAGGCTGTTCCAAAGGAAAGGAGCAGCCCGTGAGAAGTCTTGCAGGCATGAATTTGCAGTAAGGGTTTGAGCAGCATATAGGAAAAGATCACCAGTAGAGCGGAGAGACCTATGAATCAGTGAAGAAATGTAAGAAGGGCTAGAGTTGGTTAGAGCTTCATAGGTAAGGGTTAGTATTTTAAATTGACACCTGTAGGGGACAGGAAGCCAGTGTAAGGATCGACAGAGTGGTGAGGTGTGAAAGGAGCGAGAGAAAAATCAGCCTGGCAGCAGCATTCATCACATATTGTAGGGGGGCAGTACGACTTCTGGGGAGACCAATTAGGAGGAAATTACAGTAATCCATGCGAGAGATTACTAGAGCATGAACAAGATCCTTGGAAGCATCTTGCGTAAGAAAGGGGAGTATACGGGCAATGTTTTTAAGCTAGAATCTATAGGTTTTAGCAACAGACTGGACATGAGGCACAAAGGTCAGGCCAGGATCAAAAATGACACCAAGACAGCAAGCTTGAAAGCATGGTGTTAGCCAGGTACCGTCAACCTGCAGGGGGAGTGAAGGAGGAAGATCAGTGTTATGAGGAGGAAAAATAAGGAACTCAGTCTTAGAGGGATTGAGTTTCAGAAAGCGGGAAGAAATCCAAAAAGGGGACCAAAACTGAACCTTGAGTGACTCTGACTGAGACAGGATGAGGAGAGTAGGTGTCGTTGGAAAATGAAACACAAAAGGAGCGTTGGGAGAGATAGGAGGAGAACCATGAGAGGGCTGCGTCACAGAGACCAAGAGATTGAAGAGTTAGGAGAAGGAGGCCATGATCAACAGTGTCAAGGGCAATGTCAGGGGGTAATGTCACGGTGCTCCAAAGCAGCGTGTTGCCCCGAGGTCAGGAGGAATGCCACCAGCAATGTTTTTGAGCCTTTTATGATATGTTTCAACATTAATGGCCAATGACTAATTTGATTTCTGTATCCCTTGACCTTTCTGTTCTACTTTCCTCGGCATATCCTATACTTTTCTATATTAATGTTAAATCCAGCAATTCAAAGGTCCAGCAATGCATATCATGGTGATCCTCCGGCTTCAGGCTGCTGAAAGGAGACCCTGCATGTCCCCAAGTCAATGGTGATTGATGTTGGGCTTTGCCCGCTGCCCAGCACCGATCACAGTGTAATTGGCTGGGAAAGTATGCCTCATTCACTATTACAGGAACATTTTCCTACAATACTGAAAAAAGTCATTTAACTAGGAAAACAGTCTGTTGATATCACTACTAATATTAGCAGAACGTTCTGCAATATTTGCTCTGTTTAATCCGCTTTTGAACATATCACTACAAACTAGTGTTTGTAGACCAGATATTTAATTACCTTTGTACCATATGCAAACACTTCAGAGGATTTTCTTGGAGTTAGGGGTAGTGGTAGGGGAAGTGTTAGATGTAGGGGTAGGGTAGGGTTAGCGTTACGGTTAACTTTAGGGTTAGTGAAGGGCTAGTATTAGGGTAAGGTAAGGGTTAATGATGTGTTTGGGTTAATGTTGTTTTAGGGTTAGGGATAGCATAGGGTCAATGGCAAGGGTAGGTATATGACTAGTGTTTGTGTAAGCATAGGGTAAGGGGTATGGTTGGTATAAAGTTATATGGTTGGTATAAACCAAAAAATAAGTTTGAGCCTAGACACATTTAATAATAAGTACTGATATGTGAATCTGTTCTTGGTTCTTTTTACTTGCATTAGATATCTAAAAATGATTATAAGCAAAAAATGTGAAAAAACATTTTTTGTCCCATGTTTAACATTTTATTAACACATTATGTTGGGTTATGCACATATAGGATATTAAAATAAAGCCATTTCTAACCATTAAAAACCAAATACATACATTGATATTCGGATAATTTTTCCAATTCAACTATTTTGACTTCAGGTTTAAATTCCTGATGATTCTCACTTTAGTGAATAATGCCCAGATAATATGTATACGGGCACTTATAGAGAAACCATTCAATTACAGGGAAACAAACACATAGAGCAAAGTTTAGGTTTTGCTTGGGTTCAGAATTTGACAATTACTTTCATCCTTAAGGCGTTAAAACCAGTGGACATTTTATAGAGATATCATCTGAAAGCAGTTTATATTTATCAACCGTTTTTGGTAGAATGTAATCAATACTTTTCTTGGAGGGTCTGTAGGCATTGTGGCACACAGACAAGGTTCTCTGCTCTTTTTGTATTATTATTATTATTATAATATTATTTATAAAATGCCAGCAAAAAGCACTGTACAATGGATGGACTTACAGACACATAATTGTAACTAGACAAGTTGGATGCACAGGAACAGATGGCCTGAAGGCTTACATGCTAGAGCAGGGGTTCCTAACCCAGTCCTCAAGTACCCACTAACAGTCCAAGATTTAGGGATTACCCTGTTGTGCCTGTAGTGCTTTCTAAAAACATCTTGGACACAACTGGGTAATCCCTAAATCCTTGACAGTTAGGCAGGACTTGATAACTGGGTTACAAACCACTGTGCTAGAGTATTAATATGTCTAATTTAAAAAACTCACCCTATGTTTCTATTTTTTATTTAGTTTGTAAAATGCTCTGGACAGAGGCATAACCAGAAACAACTGGGCCCCCCGGTGTAAAATATGCCCCTCCGTGTGTCTAATTTCCCCCCCTAAGCCCCTCCATGTGTCTCATTCTCTCCCCATCTCACCCATGTGTCTTATTCTCTCCCTCAGTCCCTCTATTTGTCTCATCTCCCCCCTGCCCCTCCATGTGTCTCATCCCCCCACCATGTGTTTCCTTCTCCCCCACAGCCCATCTACATGTCTCATTCTCCTCCATCTCACCCATTTGACTTATTCTCAACCCAGCCCCTCCATGTGTCTCACCCCTCCACAGCCCCTCCACGTGTCGCATTTTCTCACCCCTCCCATCCATGTGTCTTATTCCCCCAACCGCTCCATTTGTCTCATTCTCTTATCCATCCACTCAATGTGTTTTATTCTCCCACCACCCAGTCCCTCCATGTGTCTTATTCTCCCACCACCCAGCCCCTCTTATTCTCCCACCACCTAATCACCCCATATGTCTTATTATCCCACCACCCAGCCCATCCATATGTCTTATTTCCCCATTCTACCCTTCTCCTTTTTCCTTTTGTACCTTCTGACTCCATGTAGCATAGCCAAGCTGTACCGGTCTGGCAGGAAGTGCTTGTTGCGCTCAATAAGCACTTCCTGTCCGACCGCAGTCTGCTTGGCCACGCTACCATACAGTTACTGGCAGGATGCCTCCAGCTGGTCACCCGGCCACCACGCTCCACGTGCCAGTGTCATCATGCACCGGTCCTGAAGTTATGTAGGCCCACTGGTTGCACTGGTCGACAGGGCAGCAGGGCACAGTCGTAACTGCAACCACTGCGACAACGGTACTTAGGCCACTGGCTCTGGATAATAGCTCTGTAGAAGAACTGTAAAATACTGTAACATAAAAAAACTGCATTCTAATAATTGTGTCTGTTACGTAAGATCTACATTCTTTAGATAAAAGAGTATAGCATTTCATTATTCAATAGCATTGAAGAATATGTTGGAGCTATATAAATAAAAATAAAAATGTTAGTATATAATATAAAAAAATAAATAAAAGGAAAATAATATATTACATGTATTAGTGTAAGACCTATGCAAATGTATTTTCATAAATAGAATTTTAACATATGCAACATGTCAGGAATGTTTACTTCTACATAGACATTGACTGGTGATCTGGAAAAACCCATAGTGACACTGTTCAAAGAGCTGCAATGTTCAGAGAAGTGCAGGTAAGGAATTCTCAAGGGAACCATGTCTCAGAACAAAAAGATATTTCAATTAGCTGTTTTGACAATTGCTTTGACAACTTCCCAGCCTTATTCTATTCCATTGAGTAAAACTTGGGATGCTCTCAGACAACAAGACTGTCATAATGAGTCTCCTGAGAGAGATTAAACATTATTGTAGAAAATAAATGTACATTACAGTACTGTGATAAACACACTGACTGGGTTACTCAGCACAGCACAGCCTGAAATTCCAAACTGCAACAAAATGTAATGGAAATGCATTTACAAATAATCTTGTTCAATATGTAAAAAGTAATTAGATGAGATTAGTAATTTTGCCTTTCATACTTGGGGATTATTTAAAAAAAACAATTTTTTATTATTAAACCATTTTTTTTAAGACCATGCATGCACTAATATACATTTACCTAGCCAAGAATTGTATTACATTTCCCATAATGTGTAAACATTTATGTAACATCCTGAATTTAGTGTAGGGTGGACATTTCAATGGAGATCATAAATTCATAAATAGGGCTAATTCCTTAAAATGAACATGCCATGACAGGTTCACTTTAACATGCCCCCCCTCAAATGCACTGAATGCATCATAATTCACAGAGATACATGATGTAGTCAAATATAAATTTAACTCCCCTGAGATCCAGTGCCGCCATGACATCACCTTTGTCTGAGTTACTTTCCTATAGAGTGTGTTTGGACACACTAACCATCAACAGACTTCCATAGCAGTCACAGTATATGCACTGTGGTTTCTATACTTGGAGAGCATGTCGGATGCCTCTTCTGCTGTCCCTGTCATACTATTCTTCAGCACAGATTCTATTTTTAAATAGATTTTTCACTCAATCTATAAATGCACTAATAAATCTGAACACTAGATAAAATGTATGCTTTTTTTAAAAAGAGCATATGTAATACATATTATGGCAGGTACCTTTAATGATCAGATCCAAATGCTCTCTCACAAAGTTCATGCTCAACCAGGTTCCTAAATTTGGCTTCTACTGACAGGGGGTGCATTGAGGAATCTGACTCGGGGCAGCAGTGGGGGTAAATCCCATGCAGTTGGCAGTCATCTTTTCCTGACAAAACAGTTGGCTATTGACATTCTCCAGTATATCTGTTAACTTGTCTACTTATCCTGGTATGTCTCTGTACTAAACTTACAACCTGATGCTATTTAGGTCGTGCTCTAAATATGTGTCTCCATTTATGACCCTTCTATATAATATTTATAACCAGTGCTATCTGTTCAGACACATGATCTGTCTTACTTCATCTCATACTTTGTACTTAATACCTGTTAGTCATCTAGTGCATGACTTTTCAACTTTTGAACATGAACAAACAAGAAGAAGCATGAATACAAACTTCAAACTGTCTAAAGTATGTCTATGGACCAGCTGGATACTCATATCTTCTTTGACAGCAGTACTTATGATGCTGTATAAGCCCTGACCACTCTATCTAGGAAAAATGGGTTTGTAATGGTCCAAAAATGAAAAGAGTCAAATTTGCCTCCCCATTACCCAGTTGTGTGATATGAAATATGGAGTAACTGGAACATATACATGCAATGTTTCATAATAACACACCGGGCTTATGTAATTGTCTTTAGTTTATTTTTTACTCCACTATCATTCCTAGCCTGGAATGGTGAGGATATTTACCAGTGGTAAGGCACACATTGCCACAGCTCCATAGCAGCTTATTTACTATTGGCAACATATTGAGATTTGTCTATCTCCACTTACCCAGATTTGTAGAACACTCTTCGCCACCCGTAGGATGCCACAGTAAAAAGTATAAAGTGGAAACCACCTCTGATATTGCAGATCTACTACAAACGTTGCAGGCTTCTCAGGCGCTTTTCATGGCATCACCATCATAGAGTTCCTCAAGGTAGTCTAGTGAAGTGTCTCTTGATGATGAGGAGAAGACCATATTATTTAGCTGAGACATGATGTACTCTCATCTACATCCTATGTTAAATAAGCCCTAAATGTGATCAAGGAGACCTTAAAGAGCCTCCTGGTAGAAAAATTATGCACAAACGATATTGGCCAATTTCAGGAGGAGATAAATGGCGTCTCCATGCACCTGTATAATGAGAAACTGAACACAGTAGTCCATGAAGAATGCATAAGTGCCCTGGAACAAATTGTCCAAACACTATACCGATAACAGAAACAAATGAATAATACGTAAGATTGGCGAAGATGGAAGAAAGTTAAGGACCGGGGCCTTGACATGTTTAATTACCCTATCTTTTTTGAAGTTTTTCTTCCAATAATTCATTGCTAAACAGGCAAAAACAGTGCATCAGTATGGCTGCTATAGTATCCCTAAGCCTGCAAGTGCTTCAACAATGGTGAGCAGTGATGTTATTACTAGATTACAGAATGTTCAGGATAAAATTGCCTTTATGTCTGCCGTTAGAAACAAGTCACAGTACCAGTCTGAGGACAGAGCATTGAAATTCTTTCCAAATTTCCAACATAATACCCCAGATTGGCATGGTGCTGGGCAGACATGGGTTGGGCCCCATGGGTTCAGGCCTTGTAATGTGTAAAGGGCCCCCAAATATATGTAACCGCAATGCTTGCGGTTGCTGTGTAAGGTTGTATTTGTGCAAATGTGGGCTGTGTTATATTGCATATGTGCGTGAGCAGTTTGTGCTCTTGTGTGCATGTTATGTATGCATGTTGGCTGTGTATCATGGTATGTGTGTGAATATGGGCTGTAAATGGGGAGGGATGTTTGTGGGATTATGTGTGTGCGCTCTATATCATTTGTTTGTGTAGTGTTGTGTGTATGTTTGGGTGGGTTTTGGGGTTCTGTGTTCATGAGGGTTTGTCAGTGGTGTTATTTTTGTGTGTGCTGTTTATGAAGCTGTATGTGTGGGCTGTATGTAGTATTTGCATGTTGTGGGGGAGGTTTCTTGTGCAAAATAAATATACTCCAGCCACACTATGATACATATATCTGACATATGATACACACACATACTTTGATGTACACTGCGAGACACCCCCCCCAATATAAACTGTCAGATATGTGCGCACCCCAGTTCACACTGCCAGATGCATTAACCCAATATACAATGCCAGGCACACTTCCAATGCATACTACCAGGGCACAAAAAGTTACACATTACCAAACACTGCTGCACACACACACAATCACACTGCTAGACATAAATTGTAAGACAAAAAGTTACCAAAAAAGCACGCTAAACTGATCTGTAAATATGAAAAAAGAGATAGATAATAGTGCAGACTATCTGGACTAGGCAAAATATGTTAAAAAGGGGGAGTATGAGAGAACAAACTCACATATACCAGAGCCCTATCACCCCTGGATCTAGGTTTGCAATGCTCCACTGGAGAGGGAAACTCCAGGCAGTATATTCACTGGAAGCTGATGGTGCTGTGCAATTTAGGATAGAGAGAGGTCAGAGGAAGCCTGTGGAGGCGGACGAAACGCGTCACATACATGTCACTTGAGAGTCGGACCCGGAAGCTGATCACGTGATCGGGACGGACGAAACCAGGAAGTGACTTTCTGTTTTCTGTTTAAAGTAAGAGTTTTTAACCATTGTCTTTTAATAAACTGTGTTTGATATTATTCAGTTGGAGGTCCTGCCTCTCTCTATCCCATATTGCACAGCACCATCAGCTTCCAGTGAATATACTGCCTGGAGTTTTCATCAGTGTAGGAATTTTCCCTCTCCAGTGGAGCATTGCAAACCCAGAGCCAGGGGTGATAGGGCTCTGGTATATGTGAGTTTTTTCCCTCATACTCCCGCTTTTTTTTTTTTTTTAAACATATTTTGCCTAGTCCAGATAGTCTGCACTTTTATCTGTCTCTTTTTTCATATTTACAGATCAGTTTAGTGTGCTTTTTTGGTAACTATTTGTTTTGTATTCTGTGTACATTTTTTTGTCACTGGGTTCAAGTGCTGCCATACTATTTGTACCATATTCTATAGCGCTTACACACTGTTAAGACCTGCAGTGGTTATGGTACTGCAGTCTTCTATTCCTTTCCCAACAGCTGAGCCTAAGTGATTATAGCTACAGCAGGGAGTAGAGGAATGGTAGAGATGAATACAGCTTCCAAGACAATTCTTCCCAGCAAATAGAATATTCCCCCAAACATGAGCCCAGACTTCATGAAGGGTGTAACAGAACTGACCTTTATTGAAACAGGCTGGCTTTTATAAGAAATCCTCCTGCAAGAGGACCTCCCACAGCAAACAAATACATTAACCAATCGTTATACAGTATTTCACTAATACACGCCCTCCCTCTGCCTGGGAGATATTGAGATAAGTTAAGGAAGAAATCAATTATCTCCAGGCAAAGGGCACACATTTTCCCCAAAAGTTAGAACACCCCTATCCCCACAAGGTATCCCCACAAAATACATATCCCCTGATAGCCCCGATCTGGGGGAGAAACATATCCGAATTTCACCCAGATCGGTTCAGGGGTTCTTGAAAAGTGTGGAAGTCATGTTTTACCGACCACACACGAGGCTCCTGCCCAAAACAGTTCCACAAATTCACCGTGTGCAGTCGGTCAATTGGGAAAAAGGTGAAAAAGCGAACAAAATACCGAATATATCCTCCTGGCTCATAGCAGCGATTGTTCCCCTTATCTGCACAAACATAACTACCGAATGCCGCTCTTCTGGCTGTTCGGTAAGTGGGAGAAGCTGGTGTTCGGTAGTTTCAGCGGTGGTTCGTGAGGTTGAGTGTCCGATTTTTGTTCCAGACACTCAACGACCAAGTCCCGCTGACTCCCCTCGTGTGAACAAGATGGCCGCCGTCTGCTTTTCCACGTGGCGTTCGGCTATACGAACAGCGGCCACTCAAGGAACGCTTAATTGACGGTGCTTTTGAACTTAACAAGCCAGGAGGGTGGTCGGTGTTCGGTAGTTTCAAACTGCCGAACTAATAACCAATATTTATACAGCAAATGGAGAAAACACACGAATACAGAAGAAAATGTCGAAATAAAGTCCATTTTCTTCACACACACTGTTCTTTTGTATAAATTGTAAGACAGTTACACTGCTAAACACACATACTGCTACACACACACACACTACTACACTGTCAAACTGATAATGCTGTTTTCTGGAAAGTTTTCTGTTAGAAAGGGATCTGAGATCATGTTCTTCCACTTCACTCTTACAAAAAAAATGAGGGCTGCTCCTCACCGTCTGCTGCTATTGACACAGATAGGAGAAGTCAGACTCATGCCAGCTCTGGAGGAGGTCTACAGAAATCCTCAGCCATTTTGTGGGTTCAGCAGCCTCTCATGCCATATAAAGACAGGGCTGAGGAGGGGGACAGGGGCTGAGTAGAGGGACAGGGGCTGAGTAAGGGGACAGGGGCTGAGGAGGGGGCAGGGGCCTCTCATGCCATATGGAGACAGGGCTGAGGAGGGGGACAGGGGCTGAGTAGAGGGACAGGGGCTGAGGAGGGAGGCAGGGGCTGAGTAAGGTGGACAGGGGCTGAGGAAGAGGGACAGGAGCTTAGAAGAGGGGGGCAGGGGCTGAGGAAAGGGACAGGGGCGAGGAAGAGGTACAGGGGCTGAGGAAGAGGGACAGAGTCTGAGGAAGAGGGACAGGGGCTGAGGAAGAGGGACAGGGGCTGAGGAAGAGGGACAGGGGCTGAGGAAGGGGTCAGGCAGGGCTGAGGAAAGGGACAGGGAAAGGAACAGAGACTGAGAAAAGGGACAGGGGCTAAATAAAGGCTTATACTACATCTATACAACCTGACGCCTGCATTTCACCATGCTGTTAGGGCCACCCGATGGCAAAATGAATATCCAGTAGTAAGTCTGACTCCCATCAGGCTGAGCCACCACCAGACCCCAGGGAAGTCACCCTCCTGCATGTAAAAGGTTGGAAACAGGAGGGTGATTTAAACATTTTGCATGTGTGTGTGTGAGCGTTAGTGAATGTGTGTCTGTATGTGTGTATGTGTCTCTGTGTATGTCTGTGTGTATGTATGTGTGTATGTCTGTGTGTGTCTGTATGTATATGTGTGTGTTTGTATGCATGTGTGTGTGTCTGTATGTATGTGTCTCTGTATGTCTGTGTGTGTGTGTGTGTGTATGTATGTGTGTGTGTGTGTGTGTGTCTACATGTGTGTGTCATGTGTGTGTCTGTGTGTGTCTGCATGTGTGTGGGGGTCAGGGAAGTGTGGAAAGTCGGGGACGTATGTGATGGGGGGTAGACGTATGGGGGGGCCCCACTATAATTTTCCCACTGGGGCCCCGTGGTTTCTAGTAACACCTCTGTCTGCATGGATTTGATACAGCATTTTGCACTTTTATATAAATTTTAGAATATTGCACCAGCACTTTGTTAGTGCTATATTAAGTTTCTGCACTTTATTAAGGTATTTGCACTTAACACAAAAGTTTAGTTTACATTATGTATTTGGTCTTAAAGACTTTTTTTTAACACCTGTTACATAACATATGTAATATTCATACTGGAGTGTAATTGACATTATTTGCACCTACTGATTTGGTAAGTGTATCAATGAGGGACACACCTATATATTTAGCAGTTATTTATCAAAATGCACAAAGCATGAATGACCTTGCAATTTGTTTTTCATTTCATCCTTCAGGGGATTATTATCAATCAATAAAACATTTTGTGCCTCATAAATAACCATTTCAGGTGTAGCAGCTGCACTGAAACATAAGCAGTATGAAAATGACATTTCTGCAGATGAATACATAGTAGAACACATCAATAACACAAAACAAACAGCATGAGATTAATGAAGATAATATTCAATATATTCAGAGCAGTGATACACATTGAAACTAAACTCCACAAAATATGACTTTTTAAACAGGATGTTTTCATAGTCTTGAAAATCAAGGGCAATACATAGTAAAGAAAAAAGAAAATACGAGATTTTATGTGATATTTTTTTTTATTACCTTTATATTGTCCATCACTTGGTCACAAACACTGGCCAAAGTTAGTGTTAATATTTGTTTGGGAGTGAAAAATTAAAACAACTAATTTGGACGCCAATTTTGGCCAATGTTTGTGACTAAATGACTACTAAAAAAGACTAGACATACCCCATTTGCAATACCTTGGGTTGTCTACTATTGCAAATGGTATGCCATCATGGGGGTAATTTTCATTCCTGGGCTACCATAAGGTCTCAAAGGCAACATAACCAGCCTGGCGAATTTCAATGTGAAAAAACTGAAACACAAGCCTTATATTTGACTCTGTAACTTTTGAAAATACCATAAAACCTGTACATGAGGGGTACTGTTATACTCGGGAGACTTTGCTGAACACAAATATTAGTGTTTCAAAACAGTAAAACATATCACAACAATTATATCATCCGTGTAAGTGCCATTTGTGTGTGAAAAATGCAAAAATGTCAATTTCACTGATGATATCATCATTGTAATACATGTTACTCTTTTGAAACACTAATATTTGTGTTCAACAAAGTCATCTGAGTAAAACAGTACCCCCCCATGTACAGGTTTTATGGTGTCTTGGAAAGTTACAGGGTTAAATATAGTACTAGCAAATTAAATTCCCTGGACTTTTGGCCTGGGTTGTCAGGCAGGTCCCGCAAATTGTAATTAATAAAATTACCTAATTATGTAAAAGTATTACATAAATATATATAGTAGAATACACATAAATATATATACACACACACACACACACACACACGTGTATATATATATACACATGAGATCTCTCCTGAGTTCTCCCCTGTCGGTCTCAATCCATAGGCGTGCTGCGGGGAATAGGGTGTGCCCGGCACACCCCGTGCGCACGCCTATGCTGGTGATATGTGATATGGTCACAATATGGCTACCACATTTCCATTATGGTTTAGGCAGGACGTAGGATCAGCGTAGGCTACTCTTGTGGTGTAAACCATACCTTGTGGTGTAAGCTAACCATTACAAGGTGCAATACAAATCGGCTTTTAATAAGAAACTCAATTGTCCAGCTCACTAAAACCAGGGCCGGCCTTAGGGGTGTGCGAGCTGTGCGGCCGCACAGGGCGCCATGGAGCAGGGGGCGCCGTGCGTCCACACAGCCGGCCGGGATTTAAAACATTTTTTTTTATTTTTTTTTTACATTTGCAGTGGGGGCTGAGCTTACCGTGCGGCGGGGGCATAGCTAAAAGCGCCGGAAAACTGCTGCAGGGGAAGCAGGAAGGAGTCCCTGCTTCCCCACCAAACAGTCACCAGGAGCTGCACTGCCTCCACAATGAACTCCACAGGTAACTGTGTGCTTGTCATGTGAGTGTGACTCTCTGCCTGTGTGTATTACTGTCTGTGTGTGTGTATATGACTGTCTGCCTCTGTGTGTCTGTGTGTATTACTGTGTGTGTGTGTGTGTGTATGACTGTCTGCCTCTGTGTGTCTGTGTGTATTACTGTCTGTGTGTGTGTGTGTATATGACTCTCTGTCTGTGTGTATTACTGTCTGTGTGTATGACTGTCTGCCTATGTGTGTCTTTGTGTATGACTGTCTGCCTGTGTGTGTGTATTACTGTCTGTGTGTGTGTGTGTGTGACTGCCTCTGTGTGTCTGTGTATATGACTGTCTGCCTCTGTGTGTCTGTGTGTATGACTGTCTGCCTGTGTGTGTGTATTACTGTCTGTGTGTGTGTGTGTGTGTGTGTGTGACTGCCTCTGTGTGTCTGTGTATATGACTCTCTGTCTGTGTGTATTACTGTCTGTGTGTATGACTGTCTGCCTATGTGTATGACTGTCTGCCTGTGTGTGTGTATTACTGTCTGTGTATATGTGTGTGTGACTGTCTGCCTCTGTGTGTCTGTGTATATGACTGTCTGCCTCTGTGTGTCTGTGTGTATGACTGTCTGCCTGTGTGTGTGTATTACTGTCTGTGTGTGTGTGTGTGTGTGTGTGTGTGACTGCCTCTGTGTGTCTGTGTATATGACTGTCTGCCTCTGTGTGTCTGTATGTATGACTGTCTGCCTGTGTGTGTGTATTACTGTCTGTGTGTGTGTGTATGACTGTCTGCCTCTGTGTGTATGACTGTCTGCCTGTGTGTGTCTGTGTGTGTCTGTGTGTATGACTGTCTGCCTGTGTGTGTGTATTACTGTCTGTGTGTGTGTATGACTGTCTGCCTGTGTGTGTGTATTACTGTCTGTGTCTGTGTGTATGACTGTCTGCCTGTGTGTGTGTATTACTGTCCGTGTCTGTGTGTATGACTGTCTGCCTCTGTGTGTGTGTGTGTACTACTGTCTGTGTGTGTGTGTATGACTGTCTGCCTCTGTTTGTCTGTATGTATGACTGTCTGCCTGTGTGTGTGTGTTTGTGTGTATTACTGTCTGTGTGTGTGTATGACTGTCTGCCTGTGTGTGTCTGTGTGTATGACTGTCTGCGTGTGTGTATGACTGTCTGCCTCTGTGTGTGTCTGTGTGTATGACTGTGTGTGTCTGTGTGTATTACTGTCTGCCTCTGTGTGTGTCTGTGTGTACGACTGACTGTCTGCCTGTGTGTGTCTGTGTGTGTGTGTGAGACTGTCTGCCTTTGTGTGTCTGTGTGTGTGTGTGTATGACTGTATGCCTGTGTGTGTGTGTGGATGTCTTCCTGTGTGTGTGTATGGCCGTCTGACTCTGTGTGTGTGTGTGTGTCACATACAACCAATACACGCATATCACACACTGTTAATACACCCATTACAAATATCACACATAGCATACATATCACACACAGTCATCACACCTACTATCACATACACAGACAACACAAACATTACAGCATACATGGATGACAGGGGGGGAGGGGCGCTGTGAAGATTTTTCACACAGGGCGTCTAAATGCCTAAGGCCGGCCCTGACTAAAACCAATGAGGCTTAGTAAAAGTGCCAGTCAAGTCACTAAAGATAAGAAAATGACATTCAAAACATTTAAATCAGAGGGATCGATAGCAGGGCCGGTGTAAGGATTTTTGACACCCTAGGCAAAACTGTACTTTTTCAGCCTCTTCCACAATTAAAAGGGAACATCAAGCACCATCATAATAAACATATAACATTTGCACAGGTTGGGGCACAAGTAGGTCCCATCATGGTCTACCTAAGCTTAGATGCTGAAGCAATATGCATAAAATTACTTTAATATTCACCTTTCCTATTTCAATAGTGTCTTGCAATGAACATAAAACAAATCCTCACCTCCTTTGGTAGCCTTGGTCAAAGGTTTCGATTTGTGCGAATTGTGTAGCTGCCAGGTTTGACCAGATTATGCAAAAAATGAACAAAAAAAACTTAAATGGGGCTATTGAGTATATAAAGTACAAGGCATTTGCCTTGGGCGGCATTTTCCAGGGGGCGGCAAAAAACGCCGCCCCCAAATGCCCAGGGCAAGTGCCTTGTTAGCCTTGCGGCTAACTGGGCTGCCGGTCGGGCTGATGGGCTGGGCGGGCGGCTGGCGTGGGAGCTCTTCCTCTGAGCGATCTGCTCAGCTCCCTCGCGCGCCGCAGAGTGAGGCTGGGAGCCGGAATATGACGTCATCTTCCGGCTCCCAGCCTCACTCTGCGGCGCGCGAGGGAGCTGAGCAGATCGCTCAGAGGAAGAGCTCCCTCGCCAGCCGCCCGCCCAGCAACCAGCCCAGCAGCCCGACCGGCAGCCCCACTAGACCCCAGGGAGATAGAGAAACCCCCCCCCAGCATTCCCAAAGGTAAGGAGGCTGGGGGTAGGTTAAATTAATTATATATTATTATATTATATTATATTATATATATTATATATTATTATATTATATATTTATTATATATTATTATATTATATATTATTATATTATATATTATTATATTATATATTATTATTTATATATATTTATTATATACATTATATATTATTATATTATATTTATTATATATTATATATATATAGTATATATATTATATATATTTTATATATATTATATATAATAATAATATATATAATATAATATTATAATATATATAATATAATATAATATATATATATATATATAAATATAATAATATATAATAAATATAATATAATAATATATATTATTATATTATATATTATTATATTATATTATATTATATATTATATATTATTAGATATTATATATTTTATATTATATTATATATTATATATTATATATTTTATATTATATATTATATATTATTATATTATATTATATTACATTATATTTTATATTATATTATAATATATTATATATCAGAGAGTGTGTGTGTCTGACAGAGAGTGTGTGTAGACAGTGAGTGTGTGTGTCTGACAGAGAGTGTGTGTGTCTGTTAGTGAGTGTGTGTGTCTGTTAGTGAGTGTGTGTGTCTGTTAGTGAGTGTGTGTCTGTTAGTGAGTGTGTGTGTCTGTTTCTGAGGGTCCATCTGAAATCCAGAGGCAGAAATGTTATACCCTAAAAATTGTACTTCTGCAAGATAAATTTTTCCAGTTTACAATAAAGCTGATTTTTCAGTAAGGTTTCAACACTTGTTACCATTTGCAGACACTTCACATGAAGTGATACACAGGCTAATTCAGCTCGGCTTTACTCTCATTGGAATCTCACTTATCATAGTGAATTGACAAAACATTTTTTGTGCACTAAGGTATTTAGCCCTGCTGAGCCCTTACTTCAGCACTGAGGGATCTGACTCGCTCTCGGCAGGTCTCTCACCACTGGAGTACCCTGTTGCCTGCACCCTTTACCCAGTACTGGAGTTAGGTAGTGGTATTATATTCGGTGCTTTGCACCCTATGTATTTGTCTCCCCTCCCTCTTCCCCCCTTGTATATAGTTCAGTGTGTGTTGTGTGTTTTTTTCACTGAATAAAGTTATCAATTTTAACTGTTCATTCACGATATATGGTGTATATAACCATACTCCATAGGACAGACCCTGCTCTCCTCTCGTTCTCTTTCTCATAACCTAGGGTTACCCCCTGTTCTGTCCTTTGACATTCACTATCCGGCCATCTCTCTATATGTACATTACTTTCAGGTTTTAATACCACTCGGCCGCAATTACTAACTTTGGACATTATTCCAACGTCCCAACAGTTACCCAACATCCACTGACATTACGGTGTTGCCCTACATCTCTTAATGACTGACCTCCTAGATCAATTGGGTGACCATAACCTGGGTCAGGACGAAATCATTAATGTCTTCTCAACGAACCCATTAACGTCCAATGAGGTCACCAGTGACAACATCAATACTGCATTTTTCAGTATTCAAAAAACCTATCAGGATCAGATTAGAAGCCTCTGGGAATTGACCAGTCTAAAACAATATCTGGAACAGAAACTGGTCCCCAGGGGTCTTCGCCCCGAGATTCTATTACCAGACAAGATCCAGACGGAGGAGCAGCTGAGCGAATGGAACTCCATTCTACTTGACTGCTCCTCCAAATTAATGGACTTTTTGGTTAGACTCGAATCTACAAACTTTGAAGCTATCAATTCTAAACTTAAAAACGACATTACAATAATCAAAAACTACAAAACCGATACTCTATACACCCAGATGGAGAATAAATTACAACAGAATATCACTAACTTTAGACACCATCTGAAAGTTAAGAAACACAACAAATTTCAGAGGGACTTTAAGGATTTTCAAAACGGCAGAATTTTCAGACAATCCACAAAGTACCAGAGACGACAGTACAACCAACGTGGTTCCTCCTCAGGTGAAACTGATTGGTCCGATCAGGACCAACAGCCTCAAACAGACAAAAATCTCCGTATAATCGCAACATTGACCGCCCACGAGACACAAGTGCCCATAAGAACCCTAACAACAAAAGTATCCTGAAGGCTACGGACAAGACAGTCTCGTTTCTAGACATTCCCATACCTACAGACCTCACCAACCCTCAGACGACCAACTCCGCACCTAATCCTTTTTTAGACCAGGACCAGCCCCGCCAACAACGGGGCCGGTTAAGAGACAGGGATCGGTGGGCATACAAGTACCAAAGCCGTTCCCAAAGACAATAATGCCCAATAAAGTGATTAACCTATCCGACTTCCACCTTGAACAACATCACCTCACGCTACTTAATAGAGGATTATCTTTTGTGCCCACTCCGAGCTGTGATAAGTTTAATTGGTCAAAGGATCTAAATTTGTTTGGCCGCAAATTAGCTCTTAACATCCTTCATGCTAAAAAGGATCATTTGCAGGCCAATGAAATGGGCCTTACCCTTGAGGACTTTGAACTTTCAAAAACCTTAGACTCACTTTTAGTCGAAAATGACATTTCAAGACCTCTGACTGACTTGAAACCCTCAAGCTATTTTACCCCCAACTTTGTGGACACACCCCACGTGGACCTCTTTATTCAAATGTCACTAAAAGAGCTAGAAGCCACACCCAACCAGGCCCCAGCTCTGAACAAGCTGAATTTCATGGAACGTAAGGCATTGAAAGACCTCAAACAATTGAAAACGGTGGTTATCAAACCCGCCGATGAAGGGGGGAATATAGTCCTCATGAATCGGCCAGAGTACGTGGCGATGTGTATGGCACACCTTGAGGACCCACTTCACTACAGGGCCCTCCCTTCTGACCCTACCAAGACCTTTACTAAGGAGCTTGATACACTCCTTAACGACGCCTTGACTAACAAAATAATCAACAAAGATGAATTCCGTTTTCTTTTACCCCACAAAAATCCAACCATTGCCACGTTTTACTGCCTACCGAAGATTCACAAGGGCATTCGCCCTCCACCGGGTAGACCTATCGTCTCCGGCAACAACTGCCTAACAGAATCACCCAGTAAGTTCATCGAAAAGATTCTCCACCCCTTGGTGGAAACACTACCATCCTACCTACAGGATACCAAATCCACCTTGCTAAAACTTCAAGACCTAATAGTTCCACCCTACACACAGCTAGCGAGCCTTGATGTCGTGGCGTTATACACCAACATCCCTCATGACAAAGGCATTAGGGCCTGTAGGCACTTCCTGGAGAACACGGCATATACTGACCCTCAGACTAACTTTATCCTCAACATTCTCGAGTTTGTCCTAACTCATAACTATTTTATATTTAATGACCAATTCTACCTACAAGTCTCCGGAACAGCTATGGGGACGGCCTGCGCACCGACCTATGCCAACTTATTTTTGGGGTGGTGGGAGCAGTGTGTTGTCATGACACCACAGTTCCGCCACTTCCATGACTACATCATAAGTTGGCATAGGTATATAGATGACATGTTATTAATGTGGTCAGGATCCGTCCCCCTATTCCATGAGTTTGTTGGGCTACTCAATGACAATGATATAAACTTAAAACTCACGTGCGTCATTGACGAACATGAACTCGTCTTCCTAGACCTGAAAATCTTGCTATCAATGGATGGCATAATACAGACAGAACTGTTCAGAAAAGCCACCTCGACAAATAGCTTGCTACATTGGGACAGCCATCACCCATTTAAATTAAAAGCCTCCATCCCGTACGGCCAGTACTTGCGAGCCAGACGAAACTGCTCGGAGGACCAGGCATTCTTCAATGAATGCCAAACACTTAGATCCCGATTTAGAGAACTTGGCTATCCAAACAGGGTTTTGAAGAATGCTTTCCATCGTGTTTGTCTCATGGACAGGAAATCCACATTAGCATATCATAGGCCAAAACAAGACCAAAAATCTCCACGCTGTATTGCTACATTCGACCAAGGTTGGTCACCAATGTCTAAGATCCTCAATACCAACTGGCCTATACTTCTACACAACCCAATACTTTCGAAGGTTCTACCGGAATACCCTCCACTGACAGCTCGTAGGCCCAGGAATCTCCAAGATCAACTTGTCCGCAGCCATTTGGTAACCCCCCCTATCGCCACAAATTTTCTAACAGGGACAAAAGGCACCTATAGGTGCGGACATTGTAAAGCCTGCCAGTATGTTTTACCATCGAAACTTGCTACATCAACACAAACCCATGTCTCCGTTGAGACCAATGCACTGGTGAACTGCAATACCACAAAAATTATTTACCTGATTACCTGCAGCTGTGGCATACAGTACATCGGTAAAACGTTCCAACAGTTCAAACGGAGAATTCTACAACATGTAACTTCAGTTAGAAACACGCTGACACCTACTCCGGTAGCGAGACATATACAAAACTTTCATGGAGGCAACCCGCAGAACCTCACCTTCCAAGCCATTGAGAAACTACTCCCAAATCCAAGAAAGGGTGATTTTAACCCTTTTTAAGTCCTGCTGCGCAAAGAATCCCAATGGATTTTCTCGTTCAAAACCTTATCCCCTCTGGGTCTGAACGAGGAATTTAATTATACCCCATTTATCCATTAGGAGATTACCCTATTTGAGTAACCGACTTTGCCTTGGCAGGTAACCGACTTGTTTGCCAAATTTCTGGCGTGTTGACTCCCAAACTACCACTCTACAAGTACAATTGTAGCTCTAGTAGTAACTGTATTTTCCCATCACTTATTCAAGTCTGTATGAACGCACCGACTCAACGGTGGGTCCAGGAACCATGGCATACATCTCCGAAGTTTTCCAACTTCATACACAACTTACTCTAGCCTACCCAATAATGTGCCACAATAACCCTAGCACGCATTCTAGGTGTGGCACATGATCACTATTTCTTTCTCCATCTCGATGTATTGATCAAACAATACTTAGCTCATGGGGACTGTCACCCCGACAACCGGTGACCCTCATGCTATACAGAACCAATTATGTCTGTTCTGGGATTTACATGCACACGATTATCCCAACATCATGACTATCTCCCCCAACATGGGTAACCCATTTCTGTAGATACAGTCAACCAAAGTATATATATCTCCTTTTTGTTATCCCCTCCACCATTGTAGTTTGAGAGGAACTATCATTCTGATCACATATGAAGGTGTTAGAATTTCATCCCGATATGAAGAATGCACTTCACCACTTTTTGAGCCTTTCCGGCCACCGTATTTTGACTCCTCCCCCTCACCCCCCCCCAGGAACCAATCAGGGGCTTGAGCTGGCTATTTAAGCTTTACTTACCCGGGAAGTCTTTTCCCCTGACGAGCCTGGTACACACAGGCGAAACGTACGTCGGGATAGACAGCTGGGAGACCATATCCGACTCTGTCAAAACGAAAACCGACCAAATGACCGACTTTGGGTGAGACCGTCACCCGACCCACTTAACCGTAAAGCTGGGTCACCACTACCTAACATTCATACCGATTCCCCTTTGGGACTCTCTCCTCTACTATTATCGCACACATTATCTGATAGGGTTAGCGGCACATCTACAATTAAGGACTGTACTTTCCCTCTCTATATACCTCTTTCCTATACCTGGTGCCCATGAAGGCATCATTCTCTTTTACCCTATATCCGGCTCAACTAAGTCAGCTGGTTTAACAAGTATCTTTTGCTAGGTAACTGACGACGATTTTTTTAGCCTCAACTTTACAACCCATGGGGCACAGGTATAGGGTCTAGCACATACGATTTTATACATACTCACTTTTTGTGCCATTGTATCCACTCTCCTTGTGGATACTTTCCCATGCGCACGGCTGACTACTTTATGGTAACTAGTTGCATCCCGGAGAGTGGCCTACCACGCACTGCTTCTCCAAGCAACTTGCCTCGCCATCTGTAGCCCTGCGACAAATATGAGACATGTGCAGCTGAACTTTGGTAATATTTGCAACCACTGAAAGAGGTAATACCCTATCACGGGGAAACCTTCTCTCTAGCCTTACTGGTATCAGTTTGCAATCCGGACAGCAACGTAGTACGAACTGATCCTACTAGCAACTGACCTCGGTATTTTAGCCCTAACCCGCTACACTATTTCTCCACAGGCGGACCCCGTGACCACCTGCAATAACTGTAACAGACAGTGGTGCACGGAATTATCCAGACATATTAGGCTCCGACCATAAACTCAAGCACTATATCCGTACAGACGTACTTTGTTATCACCTGTAGACACTCTATACCCAGTAGTGTACAAACGTACTTTGTTACCATTTGCAGACACTTCACATGAAGTGATACACAGGCTAATTCAGCTCGGCTTTACTCTCATTGGAAGAGGAAGCACTATTAATACTGCTTTAAATAGTTCTTGTCACTTATCATAGTGAATTGACAAAACATTTTTGTGCACTAAGGTATTTAGCCCTGCTGAGCCCTTACTTCAGCACTGAGGGATCTGACTCGCTCTCGGCAGGTCTCTCACCACTGGAGTACCCTGTTGCCTGCACCCTTTACCCAGTACTGGAGTTAGGTAGTGGTATTATATTAGGTGCTTTGCACCCTATGTATTTGTCTCCCCTCCCTCTTCCCCCCTTGTATATAGTTCAGTGTGTGTTGTGTGTTTTTTTCACTGAATAAAGTTATCAATTTTAACTGTTCATTCACGATATATGGTGTATATAACCATACTCCATAGGACAGACCCTGCTCTCCTCTCGTTCTCCTTCTCATAACCTAGGGTTACCCCCTGTTCTGTCCTTTGACATTCACTATCCGGCCATCTCTCTATATGTAGGTTTCAACACTTGTTTTACATGTTCATGGTGAGTCTGAAGGTGTCAGGGTACCTGAGGTCTCTACCTCCGAAAGAGGTAGAGACTTAGCCGTTCATCCATCCGGACGGTCTGATTTCCCCCTTCCTCGCGGTCTATCCGGTCATGCAAAGCCGGCCGCGAGGGAGTGACTCCCTTTTATAGCATGACGTCCGGAACTCGACGTCAGGACGCTAACCTGGAACGACCTGTCACTCAATTGCTTCAGGACCAATCAGGACGCCTCGGAGGCGTGTTTACTTATCTGAACAGGGCATTTAACAGTGCTTCTTTCATTAGCTCATTGCCCTGTCGTGGTTCTAGCTTGTTCTAGTCACTCAGTGCTCGTGTATTCTAGTTATCCCTTTTGGTTTTGACCCGGCTTGTTTGCTCTACTCTGCTTATCTCTGTTACCCTTGATTCGGCTTGTCTCTCGCTTACCTGTCTTCTGTTACCCTCGACCTCGGCTTGTCTTTGACCATTCTCTACTGTACTACTAACGTTAGTCCGGCCATTCTAAGGTCCGGTATACGTATCTGGCTACTGTTTGTACTCTGCGTGTTGGATCCCTGTCCCGATCCTGACATTACGACAGGGCCAATGGATCCTGCAAGTACAAACAGTCAGCTTGCTTCTCCTGATCCTAGGTTTGAAGCCATGGATCACAGAATGGATCAGATGGCGCTAGCGCTACAGGCGTTATTATCTCGTGCCAATAACCCACCAGAGGAGATACGTACTACTCCTATCTCTCCTGTAAGTTCAGGCCAGGTAGGTGCTTCTTCTCACATTACCCCACCAGTACGTTATGGTGGGGCTCCTGAGAAGTGTCGTGGTTTTTTAAACCAAATTAGTATCCACTTTGAATTGCAACCTCGCTCTTATCCTACAGATAGGGCAAAGGTAGGATTTATTATCACCTTACTCATTGAGAAGGCTCTGAGATGGGCCAACCCACTATGGGAGAACGATAACCCGTTAGTATATAACTATAACGCATTTGTAGCTGCTTTTAGAAGAACGTTTGACCCTCCAGGTAGAAAGGTTAATGCAGCCAGATCACTGTTGCGCCTGAGACAGGAGAACCGAACACTTGTGGATTATGCACTAGAGTTCAGGTCTCTGGCGTCAGAGGTCAAGTGGAATGAGCAGGCGTATATGGATGTATTTTTGAATGGGCTATCAGATGTAATCCTTGACGAGGTTGCTACTAGAGAACTTCCTGAAAATTTAGAGGATTTAATTTCATTCATTTCTCGTATAGATGAACGTTTAAGAGAGAGACAGAACACTCGAGAGAGGAACCGGAGACCTTCCTTTAGGTTAGCCCCCGCATTTCCAAGCCCTGACTCCACGGTCTCTCTGCTTCCTGAACCTATGCAGATATGCTATACCAACCTCTCTGAGGAGGAGAGACAGCACAGGAGAAGGGAGGGGTTATGTATGTATTGTGGAGCCAGAGGTCATTTACTCTCGAACTGTTCTAACCGCCCGGGAAACGCTCGCACCTAAGTTTCTCTAGAGGACAGGCCTTGGGTGTTTCTATTTTGTCCTCTACTCCTAATTATAAAGATCACAGGCTTCTGCTACCAGTTTCCTTAACTTGGGAGAAGGAAGTAATAAAGGCTATGGCATTGATAGATTCCGGAGCTGCTGAGAATTTTATCGACCAAGCCTTTGCCACTAAACACAATTTCCCATCCCAGTTAACGGAGACACCCTTGGCCGTTGAGGCCATAGATGGTAGACCACTACTGGACCCTGTTATCTTTCGTGAGACCATACCCATTAACTTAAATGTTGGTATCCTACATGGGGAGAATTTATCTCTTATGCTCATTTCGTCCCCTTCTGTTCCCATAGTTCTGGGGTATCCATGGTTGAAGAGACATAACCCTATTATCGATTGGGAATTAGGGGAGATACTCTCGTGGGGTCAGAGCTGCCAGGAGAGGTGTTTACGCAAGGTTTCTCCATTGGCTAATATTAACATACCTGGTAGTCCTACTCAGTCCACAGAAAAACAGATACCGTTCCTGTACCAAGACTTAAAGGCAGTATTCAACAAGAAGAATGACGATTCTTTACCTCCACACAGGTCATTTGATTGTAAAATTAAGCTTCTACCTGGGACTATGCCCCCGAGGGGTAATGTATATCCTTTATCTGTTCAGGAGAACTCTGTTCTAGAGGAATATATTCGTGAGAATTTAGAGAAAGGATTCATTAGGAGGTCTTCTTCTCCTGCCGGGGCTGGGTTCTTTTTCGTTAAGAAAAAGGATGGCACGCTGAGACCTTGTATTGATTACCGAGGCTTGAATAAAATAACTATCAGAAATGCTTATCCTATCCCATTGATTACCGAGTTGTTTGATCGTCTTAAGGGCTCCAAAATCTTCACCAAGTTAGATCTCAGAGGGGCATATAATTTGGTGAGAATCCAGCATGGACACGAGTGGATGACGGCGTTCAATACCCGGTATGGCCACTATGAATACACAGTTATGCCGTTTGGACTTTGCAATGCTCCTGCAGTATTTCAAGATTTGATTAATGAGGTACTTAGGGAGTTTCAACATGATTGTGTTATTGTCTACCTGGACGACATACTGATACACTCTAGGGAGATTGAGACTCACCATAGACAAGTCAGAAAGGTATTACACAAACTTCTGCAACATGGCCTATACTGTAAATTGGAGAAATGCAGCTTTGACCAGTCTCAGATAGACTTTCTTGGTTACGTGATTTCTGGGGAAGGTTTTAAAATGGATCCTGACAAACTCCAATCTATTTTAGATTGGCCTTTGCCCAAAGGACTCAAGGCTATTCAGAGGTTTATTGGTTTTTCCAACTACTATAGGCGCTTCATTAAGGGATACTCTTCTATCATTGCGCCTATTACCAATATGACCAAACAAGGGGCTGATACTAGGACCTGGTCTACGAAGGCTCTTGTTGCTTTCAAGACTCTCAAAGAACTTTTTGCTTCTGCCCCCATTCTAGTCCACCCTGATACGACTCTGCCGTTCTTACTCGAGGTCGATGCTTCTGAGACGGGAGTTGGGGCTGTTCTGTCTCAAAGGTTAGGGGTGGACAAACCGTTACACCCTTGTGGGTTCTTCTCTAAGAAATTATCTGGGCCTGAAAGCAGATATGACATCGGCGACAGGGAACTGTTAGCGGTCATTAAGGCTTTAAAGGAGTGGAGACATTTACTAGAAGGGACATTACACCCTGTTACTATTTTAACGGATCATAAGAACTTGTCGTATATTGGGGAGGCTAAGCGCTTATCCGCCAGGCAGGCTCGTTGGTCCTTGTTCCTCACTCACTTTAATTATGTACTTACTTATAGACCTGGGTCTAAGAACTCTAAAGCCGATGCTTTGTCTCGTCAATATGAACCGTTCACTATAACTGAGCCAGTCCTTTCCTCCATAGTTCCTAAGGGTAATATCATCGCTAACACGAATCTCAGGATTCACTCTCCGTTGCTTGCCGAGATCATGAAATTTCAGCATCTTGCGCCCAAACAGACTCCTGGGGATCGACACTTCGTTCCTGCCACTCTCCAACTAGAAGTGTTACGCTGTTTCCACAACAGCAAGGTGGCTGGACATCCTGGCATTCTCAAGACGTATGCTCTGATCTCTAAAGATTTCTGGTGGCCTGAGTTACGTTAAGATATTAAAGAATTCATCGGGGCATGTGAGGTTTGTACCAAGACCAAGCAACCCCATTCGCTTCCATGCGGATTTCTGCACCCTTTAGAGGTTCCTGAAAAGCCATGGTCCTGTTTGGCTATGGACTTCATTGTTGATTTGCCTATCTCTAAAAAGCAGACTGTTATCCTCACTGTGGTGGACAGATTTACTAAGATGGCTCACTTCATTCCCTTACCTAAACTCCCATCTTCACCCGAATTAGCGGAGATATTCGCTAGGGAGATTTTCCGTTTACATGGGATACCATCCCAAATTGTATCTGACAGAGGTTCACAATTTGTTTCCCGTTTTTGGAAATCCTTCTGCTCTCAACTAGGCATCAAATTGAATTTCTCTTCTGCCTACCATCCTCAGTCCAATGGAGCTGCTGAACGCACCAACCAAAAGGTTGAACAATATTTACGTTGTTTCGTTTCTGAACACCAGGACGATTGGGTCGGTTTGATTCCTTGGGCGGAGTTTGCACACAACAATCTCGTCTGTGATTCTACGCATTCTAGCCCCTTCTTCATGAATTATGGCTTTCATCCTTCCATTCTTCCTTCGGAGCCCTCTTCCCAAAGGGTACCGTCGGTGGATGTCCATGTTGCCAATTTAAGGAAGTTATGGGACCAGACTCGACAAATTCTTCTGCACAATTCTATGCTGGTTAAAAAACACGCTGACAAACGTAGAAGGGCAGCACCGGTGTTTGTTCCAGGCGATAGAGTATGGTTAAGTACTAGAAACATTCGGTTAAAAGTGCCTTCCATGAAGTTCGCTCCTCGGTATATTGGACCTTACAGGGTACTGACTCAAATTAACCCAGTTGCGTATCGTCTAGCTTTGCCTAATGCCTTACGCATTCCTAACTCATTTCATGTTTCCATGCTAAAACCACTAGTATGTAACAGATTCTCCTCCACAATCGCCCCTCCTCGCTCTGTTCAGGTGGAGGGTCAGGAGGAGTATGAAGTCAATTCCATCGTCGATTCTCGAATCTCCCGGGGGAGAGTACAATATCTGGTCGATTGGAAAGGATATGGTCCTGAGGAGAGAAGTTGGGTACCTCAGGAGGAGGTTCATGCTCCCCGTCTCCGCAGGGCATTTCACTCTCGCTTCCCTTCTCGTCCTGGTGCCTTCCGCCCGGTGGGCGTATCTGAGAGGGGGGGTACTGTCAGGGTACCTGAGGTCTCTACCTCCGAAAGAGGTAGAGACTTAGCCGTTCATCCATCCGGACGGTCTGATTCCCCCTTCCTCGCGGTCTATCCGGTCATGCAAAGCCGGCCGCGAGGGAGTGACTCCCTTTTATAGCATGACGTCCGGAACTCGACGTCAGGACGCTAACCCGGAACGACCTGTCACTCAATTGCTTCAGGACCAATCAGGACGCCTCGGAGGCGTGTTTACTTATCTGAACAGGGCATTTAACAGTGCTTCTTTCATTAGCTCATTGCCCTGTCGTGGTTCTAGCTTGTTCTAGTCACTCAGTGCTTGTGTATTCTAGTTATCCCTTTTGGTTTTGACCCGGCTTGTTTGCTCTACTCTGCTTATCTCTGTTACCCTTGATTCGGCTTGTCTCTCGCTTACCTGTCTTCTGTTACCCTCGACCTCGGCTTGTCTTTGACCATTCTCTACTGTACTACTTACGTTAGTCCGGCCATTCTAAGGTCCGGTATACGTATCTGGCTACTGTTTGTACTCTGCGTGTTGGATCCCTGTCCCGATCCTGACAGAAGGTCAGGGGAATACATAAGGAAATCATCTAGATAGACTAACTATGTAACTATGACTAAGACAAATTAATAGATTTCATCCCTGAGTACATCATTAATAAAATCTTGGAACACAGCTGGATTATTACACAAGATACTCATAGTGCCCGTTTCTGGTATTAAATGTCTTTTTCCACTCATAGTTTTCCTTAATCCTTACCAAATTGTATGCACTCCTAAGGTCAAGTTTAGTAAAGCACCCTGGATTCTGTCAAACAATTCGGAAATGAGGGGAATGGGCTAGGCATTTTTAAATGGTGATTTTGTTCAAGGCACTGCAGTCAATGCATGGACGTAACTCACCATCTTTTTTAGATAAAAAAAAAAAATCCTGCACCAGCAGGATTGGATGATTTACGTATATGACCCTTATTAAGGGCGTTTTTGATACACTCCTCCATTATTCTACTCTCTTGAGGAAATAAAGCATACACTGCTCCCTTGGGTGGCATAGCACCGGGAAGAAGGTTTACCTGCTCTGTGAGGAGGTAGAATATTGGTCTGAGTTTTGTTAAATAACTCCTTTTCTTTCCAGTGTTATTTGGGAACTTTGGAGGTTTGAGGTATAGTACTGGGTAAAGTAATGATGCCCACTTTCTTTGTAATGTGTAACATACACCTCTCAGTACAATCCTTGCCCCATTCCAGTATTTTCCCATTGGCCCAGTCAATATGAGGATTGTGTTTAGTAAGCCAAGGAAAGCCTAATATGATGGGGCAAGAAGGACAGGCACAGATGCATCATTGTCCTGCCGCTCCTTAGCCATGCCTCCTCCAACCTCTGACCTGCAGATGAGTCTCCACATGCAGCGGCTGCGATCTTGGAATGCTGGAGCAATCACTCTGAGTTTTGCAGACTTGGGTGCAGCAGCCACAAGCACTATAACCACTGCATACTGACCTTCAGAGCGCTGTAGATGACCTGGGACAGGTTTGATAAAGACCTTCATCATCCTCTATATCCTTGAGGGGAGACAAGCGCGTTAGTTAACCAATCTTAGCTCTATCCGAGGTAAACAATCCCGGTGAGGCCTCAAAATGATATTCAATTTGATTCAGGAATCCCCGGCATTCTTGAATATTTCCATCAAAATGCGGGGGAGGAAAAAGGGAGATAGTAGGCGCCTTATGTACTATAGGTTTGGTGGCAGCATAGAGGTGTATTGTAATCAGTGCTTAAAAAATACACTTAATTAATCTGTCACTATTGTAGCTGTCACACATAACGGGGCTACTAGCCTAAACCCAGCTACTAGGGTGGAGAGAACCCAAAATTGCCACTATGTAGGCTAGGGAGAAGTCCACTCAAATTTGTAGCAAAAGGTAGGTAAATCGAAAGGACAGGAGGTTGAAGATAGTTGAAAATAAAGTGAGAACAGGCAATAGAGGAGAGCCAGGTGCCTGTAAATAGATCCCTACACTTTAGTCCACATGACTCTATAGAATAGTAGGGGAAAACTCAGCCGGAAAAGAGTACCCCTAAGTATCTAACCCCATAGGTACATTGTCTAGCAATCTACAAAAGTGAAAATAAAACCAAAATAGCTTAATGCATCAGAAGCCCGACGCGCGTTTCGGCGGTATGTTCCGCCTTTCTCAGGGGCCACAAGCTTTACATTTCTGATTGGCCGAAAACGGCCTTTGACCCCAAAAGTGCGTGCCTGTCTCCTGCGTGAAGTCATGCGCACGCTGATGCCGTCACTAACGTGGTCGGACGTGGGGGGATAATTTGGAAGGGACATGGAAGGGAGAGGATCACAAAAGGACAGGGAAGAGGACCATTAAGGGAAGGGGAGGTGAGAGTACCACTAATGGACTTGGAGGGGAGGAGAGAGGAACACTAAGGGACATGGAGGGGAGAGTGGCACACAGGGGGGCAGGGAGGCCTGAGTGGGGAGAAAGATACACAGAGGGACATGAGGGGGGAAGAAACACAGATGGGCGGGGGGGTGAGAATGATGCACATAGGGGCTGAGGATGAAAGCAACACGCAGTAGGGCCTGGGGGTGGAAATACAAAGGGATGGTGGTGAAAGAGACACCGAGAAGCTGGAGGAGAGGAAAAATAGACACAGATGGGCTGGGAGGAGATAGACGGGCTGGGGTGAAAGAGAAACACACAAAGGAGATGGGAGAGTAAAAGACACAAAGTGGCTAGGAGAAAAGGAGACACACGAGCTGGGGGGCTGGGGGAGTAAGACACACAAAGGGGGGTTGTAAGAGATATACAAGGGAGGTGTAAGACACGCAATGGAGAAGAGACACACAGGTGAAGATTTTTTTGTGGGGGAGGAGGGGAGGACACCAATATAATTTTCACCTGTGTACCCAAAAATCCTTGCACCTGCCTATAAATACTTACAAATTCCCAGTATAGTGAATAAACACCTTACATGGGTATTCATTAACAGTTTATTCACTAAACCCTAAATTGAAGCGTAATGGAATATGAGTTGCAAAATCCAGGCAGACATGATTTGTGTACATTCTCAACTTGATTATTGTCACAGTTTGGCTACTTTAGACTTAATACTGCAATATGGATTTAAATTCAGAGTTTAGTAAATGGCCCTGTAAAATGTGAAGTGTAGGAAATCTAATGAATTTAAAACTTTGGTCAAAAGGAACTGTTTTCAGTTTGTTTATTTTGAATTAAAATACAAAAATCACTTTGAATTCACTTGAAATTTCTGACAAGTAACACTCTTAGTAAATTTTCAAGTCAATGAAAAATTCCGAAAGTATCAAATAATCCCGTATCAAATTAACCTACTAATGTATATGAACTGAACTCCATGCTCTTTTTTTAGGCGTGCACCACATTGGTAATTTCTGATGTCATTAAAGATAACCAGTTATTGCAGATGTTCTTGTTCAATTACTTTTCTTTAAAATATTAATAAAATATTCTCTTTTAAAACACTGTAAACATATACTCTGCTTGGTGCTAGTTCTACCTGTACTTAATATGCAGTAAAATGCAGAATAAAAAAAATGTAAATGCAAAAAAATACAATAATAATACATCATACAAAATAACAAAAAAGCAATATACCAAAAGGTGCATAAATTAATTACAAAATTATGCAAATGATTAGTGAACAATTGAGAGAGCCCCTAAAAACCCTCTCATAACATTTTGGCAAACATTTTGGCAAAAGAATATTGCCCTTCTCAAAAGACCAGCTGGCTACTTTATACTGTATGTACCGTACCTTTGCTATATTGCGGTTTCGCTATTTTTTATATGACCTTTTTTTGGGGTCTCTATGTCTTGTCTATATTTTATGTGAGGATTTAGTTAAGATATATTTGGTATATCATGTTGTGTAAAGTTCTAAAATGTTATTTTGCTATAATAATAGCACCTACATGCAACGTGTTATGTTCCTTTCCATTCACTATTACAAATTGATTGCAGTTGCTACGTGACATAGACGTTTGTGTTTTAGCAAGATTAGTACTCTTGTGTATAGAAAACGTAATCTCTAATGGTCCATAAATTACTTCTGTTGTCTCTTCTTGTGAAAAAAAAAAAAATCACTTTTGATCAATTAGTTTGGTGATGCAATATGTTTGGCATCAGGGAATGTTATTAATTTGAATATTTGGGAAAAGCATTTAGATTTGGAGTTGAGAACTATAATCCAGACTTAATCATGCAATCAGCATGGCTCCATTTAAACTGTTTTGTTTTAGTTTTATTATAATCCAGTATTTAAGTGTAAAGCAACCTTCTAAATCCCTTTGTGCGCTTATAAATTGCGTACTTTTCCAATAGAATTTTTTTATAATGACAAAGAATCCTCATATTCTTTTATTTAATTCTTTTAATCTTGTTGAATAGGGTTGTAAGTTATATAATACCATATTTTAGTATGTAGTTTAAAAAAACAAAAAACCTTTATAATGCAATACAGTCTAATGCTTTAAAGGCCTTCTCCTGGGCTGGGTACAATTGGATCTTGGACCATTTGCAGACCAAAATACCCATATTAAATACCTAAATTTAAATTAAATTAAATGCATAACTTTCATATAACAGCGTCTAATCCGTTGGTTGAATATTATGTGAAGTCCTGTATATAATGTATGCTTGTATTTGACTGTGTAAAGTCAATGTACTTGGACATTCTTTTTGAAAATGTAAGGATTTAGTTTTTTTTGTAAATAGATAATGCGTGTGAACGCAAGGATACATTTTGTGTCATGCAGTTTTGTATTTGTAGTTTCAGAATCTCCTGTGAAAAAGTAGGGATGCACGCATGCCTAAAGTTGTTATTTGTGAATTTCAAAGTATATTTTTGTGTAGTGCCAGTGGGTATAACATTTGGGGGTTTGTTGGCATAAAGGATATGTGTGTGACTGCAGGGATGTATTTTTCTCTGTGCCTCTCTGTCTGTCTTCCCCAGTGTATATCTTTCACTATCATCCACAACTTGTGTACTTAACAAAACCACCATTGTATCTCTACATTACCCTCTTCTTACTCTCAGTCATCCCTTACTTATCTCCCCATCATCATATTTGGGAGTTTTCATCTGACCTCATTTGTGTCTTCCCTCATTCACCCATATATACAGTGCTGCCGATTTTTTTGTCGCTATATAAATAGTAACTATAATAATAATATACCACTGCCCCACCTCCTGCTTAACCTTCCACAAACACCCCCTTCATGCCTATCTCACACAAACTTGTATCCGACCCCTCCCTATTTTCCCCAATACATCTACATGTTTCTCCTCAACTCACCCTCACAGGTTTCTTCCCATCACCCCCACAGCACACACCAGATGACTGAAGAAAATACCTGATTGTGAGAACATAATCAAAGCCAGGTTCTGTACTACTGTAAGGAGAAATTACAGTGCCTGCCCCTTTGTGATTTGAACAGTCTTGTAAATATTGCTTTGATGAATTAAACAAAATGATACCTGGGCAGATCCTGTGATCTTACCAACCCATCAATTACACAGGTTCTTTGTCCATTACAGGTGTGCCTGACTGACCAGTCTACCCCCTAATTTTCAATGTAAACTTATAGGGACATTTATTCCTGACCCTATAGTGTTTAAAACACCATCTAGCCCCTCTGCTTCCCCCCTCCATACTCCCCTAAATATAGTAAAAGCTTACCTTTATTCCAGTCTGCTGCTGCTGGCTCTGCCCCCATCTGACTGTGTGGCTGACATCATCAGAAGTGAGGTTCTGAGCCAATCACACTGCTTTCTCATAGGAAAGTTGGATTGGCTGTGTAAAGAGGCAGAACAGGGGCAGAGCCAGCACAAGCCAAACACAGCCCTGGCCAATCAGTATCTCTTCATAGAAATGAATTGAATCAATGCATCTTTATGAGAAAAGTTCAGTGTCTCCATGCAGAGGATGGAGACACTGATTGTCATGCACCAGGAAGCACCTCTAGTAGCCATCTGAGGAGTGGCCGGTGGAGGTATCCCTATCCTTAATGTAAACGCTGCCTTTTCTCTGAAACACAGTGTTTACTGCAAACATAATGGTCCTCAGCCAGATACAAGGTAGCAATCCTACCAAAGGAAAAGCAAGAAATGTTTGATAGGCATATGTGGCGAAACCAACCTCGCCACTGTTCACTGGAGGAGCCTGGTTGCTCGCCTCTTGCCTTCTGACTATGGCCCGGGAAGATGTGGCCCTTTAATTACAAGTTTGGGACATAATGGATTTTTGGTGTGCAGCTGCTGGTCCTTTAACTCCCAGAGAAAGGGTTTGTACTTTTAAATTGGCACTTCGAATGCCGTCGAAGTAGTCAAAGTGGCCGCCATTCGAAAAACGAACACGTGGCGGCGTCCATCTTGGTTCCTTCCATGCGGTCAGCGGTATGTGTAGCCAAATTCATGGAACTGAAATCGGCTACACAGTATACAGCAATACTGGAACAAATTAGGTTTCATAGCCTAGTCAAATATCTAGCAATACGTCAATAAACGTATCCGGTTCAGTAATAGGAATCAGGGTCAGGAACGATATGAATGCGCTTAATGACTATTAAAACCATGAAAGAGCACTGGACCAGTGAAATGCAGGAGTACATATAGGTCCAGGCCTTTGTGTCTTTGACAAAAGTGCAAAGACAGGACTCCAATCAATAATGCAAGTTTAGTTGTCTTCAGAATGATGCATTCACTACCTAGTTGTCAGGATTACAAGTTGATCCAGCATGCAGTACTGTGTCACACCTAGGACTAAGGATAACCGGACCTTAGATTGGCCGGACTTGACGTCTCCAAGAATAGTCAAAATACTAGCCGAGGTCAGGGACACGGACTCAGACACAAAGATGAGGGAAAGCCATAAGTCAAGGATACCAGATATCAGGGAAGTCAAAACAAAGCCAAAGTCAAATACCAGAAAATCAAATACCAGGTCAGTAATGTTGCTTGGCACAACTTTTCCTGTCAGGACAGTAAATGCCATTAACCGCATTTTTATGTGCGGTTGAATACATCACACTAGTGAATATAATGTTGTGTCCAGAATCACGTGCCTGTGTATTAGAGAATGACGCAGCTGCATCGATATCTGAGCAGGAGCC
This sequence comes from Pelobates fuscus, assembly GCF_036172605.1. NCBI lineage: Eukaryota > Metazoa > Chordata > Amphibia > Anura > Pelobatidae > Pelobates > Pelobates fuscus. Next base: position 205,551,063 of record NC_086320.1, read on the forward strand.
TTTCCTTCCTCATGGGATTGATGCAGCTGCATCACTTTTGGATCGGAGTTCCTGTTTTGTCACCAATACACCTATGTTTGTCACCAGGACATTGTATTTTATTTAATGATAGTAATCGGATGAAGCAATTTATTATGACACAGTTGTTTGGCTCCTTTTTAAATCATAATGATAACAAAAACTACCCAAATGGCACTGATCAAAAGTTTACATACCCTTGAATGTTTGACCTTGTTACAGACACACAAGGTGACACACGCAGGTTAAAATGGCAATGAAATTTTAATTTCCCACACCTGTGGCTTTTTTAAATTACAATTAGTGTCTGTGTATAAATAGTCAATGAGTTGCTTAGCTTCAATGTGGATGCACTGAGCAGGCTAGATACTGAGCCACGGGGATGCAGGAAAGAACTGTCAAAAGACCTGTGCAACAAGGTAATGGAAATGTATAAAGATGGAAAAGGATATAAAAAGATATCCAAAGCCTTGAAAATGCTAGTCAGTACTGTTTAAGCACTTATTAAGAAGTGGAAAATTCAGAGATCTCTTGATACCAAGCCAAGGTCAGGTAGACCAAGAAATTTTTTTAGCCACAACTGCCGGAAGAATTGCCAAGGATACAAAGAAAAACCCACAGGTAACCTCAGGAGAAATACAGGTTGCTCTGGAAAAAAGAAGGTGTGGTTGTTTCAAAGAGCACAAAACAACAATACTTGAACAAAAATGTGCTACATGGTCGAGTTTCCAGAAAGAAGCCTTTACTGCACCAATGGTAAAAAAAAGCCCGGTTACATTATGCCTCACAACACCTTGACACGCCTCACAGCTTCTGGTACACTGTAATTTGGAGTGGCGAGATCAAAATAGAGCTTTATGGTCACAACCATAAGTGCTATGTTTGGATAGGGGCCAACAGGACCTATAGTGAAAAGAATTATATCCCCACTGTGAAGCATGGTGGTGGCTCACTGATGTTTTTGGGGGTGTGAGCTCTAAAGGCACGGGGAATCTAATGAAAATTGATGGCAAGTTGAATGCAGCATGTTATCATAAAATACTGGCAGACATTTTGCATTCTTCTGCACGTAGGCTGCGCTCTTGGACTTTCCAGCATGACAATGACCCTAAGCACAAAGTCAAATTGACCCTTCGGTCGTTACAGCAGAAAAAGGTGGAGGTTCTGGAGTGACCATCATAGTCTCCTAACCTTAATATAATCGAGCCACTCTGGGGAGATCTCAAACCTGCGGTTCATGCAAGATGACCAAAGACTTTGCATGACCTGGAGGCATTTTGCCAATCCGAATGAGCAGCTATACCACCTGCAAGAATTAGGGGTCTCGTAGACAACTATTACAAAAGATTGCATGCTGTCTTTGATGCTAACAGAGGCAATATGCAATATACAGTATTAAGAACTAAGGGTATGCAGACTTTTGAACAGGGGTCATTTCATTTTTTCTTTGTTGCCATGTTTTGTTTTATGATTGTGCCATTCTGTTATAACCCACAGTTGAATAGGAATCCAATAAAAAAAAAAAAAATGTGTATTGCCTGCTCACTCATGTTTTCCAATTCTCCAAGGGTATGCAAACTTTTGAGCACAACTTTAAATAAGTACAATAATGCCCTTGAAAGAAAACAATGTTACTATAACCAGCTTATTAACAATCACTTGAAATGTAGCCAGATCATTGTGTTGATCACGAATCATGAGATCTTAGCTGTCGAGTAGTTTAGCATTAAAATTAGTATTTCTTTTCATCTTTTCTCAGTTGACCTATACTGGGAATCGTTACATTCATTACATGAAACTGCAGATTATCCTGATGTGGAATTTACAGCCTTCTTTCTTTTTCAGAATAAATGTAGATATACAGTTCATGTTACATACAGTTAAATATATACATTTCCTGGCAAACTAGGCAGCACCCCAAACAGGGTTAAATCCCTCCACTCAGCATTCTGGACAGAAAATAATTAACTAAATAAGTGATATCCCATATATATGTAGGATATATGTGTGTGTGACTCCAGGGATATATGCAGCACTATTTTCATGACTCATATGACTATTTTCATTAGGCCTCTGGATCAGAGGGATATCATGTGCTGCGATCTGTGCAATGATCACTAAGTGTATGCTGTTTTTGTTTTGTTTTTTCTTTACACTCCAAGCTTCTTTTTGGCTCTGGTGGCCTCAGAACACTTAGAATATGCAAGTTAGAGCAGAATAGTTGCCGAAGATCAGTGGTTAGTTTAAGCTAGTAAAATATTATGGCAGTATAGTTGTGGTGAGTCTCCTTGTGTGATTATTTCAGCCTTCCATTTATACTGTCACTCTATGTAATTATGATGATGTGTACGCACGTATGACATCACAGCTCTCTGCAACCAATCACAATTCAGTATAGGGTATGTATACTTCCTTGTTGTCCTTGTTTCCTTGCCCTTTCATGGTTTCTGTATACCAGACAGTGCTGTATTGTACAGAGATTTACCGTTTATCGACCTTGGCTTATCTGACAATTTTTTTTATCCCTGTAATCCTGACCTTGACTTGTTTCTTGGTTCTGTGTAACTCTGATACCCTTTACCTCAGTCTGTTTTGGTTTACTTTTTGTCTACTTATAGACATACCATTTCTTAGGATTAGTGGTGTACACAAGATTCATAGGGCCCCGGTGCGAAAATTGATCCGTGCCCCCCCCCCCCCCCCGGCAGCAGAGTAAGCTTACTCTGCGCGGGCCGGTGCCGTTACACATGGTGGCAGGCACCTGGTCGCAGGGCTGCGACCGTGTTGTGCCGCCAGTGCATGCAGATGCACATTCAGCTAAATTAAGTGCCAGGTCCCTCTAGTTTTAACCCTGCAGCTGAAAACATAGCAGTTTCAGAGAAACTTCTATGTTTCACTGAGGGTTAATCCAGCCTCTAGCAGCTGTCTCACTGACAGCAGCTAGAGGCACTTCCCCGATTCCACTGGACGTCGATAGGAAAGCATTGAGTAATGCTTTCCTATGGGCGATTTGAATGCGCACATGCGCATGCGGAGCTGAGAGGCAGATCGGGGCGGAGAGATCCCCAGCGCCAAGGGAGCCCGGCGCTGGAAAAAGGTAAGTGCTGAAGGGGTTTTAACTACACACACACACTCTCACGAACAGATGCATACACACTAGCTAACAGACACACACATTTACTGACAGACACACACACTTACAAAACATACACTCTCACTGACAAACACACACTCTGACACTCACTAGCAGACACACACTCAATAACAGACACACAAGCACACTCAGTGACACACACACACTAACACACTTACTGACACACACAAACTAACACACACAGTAACACACTCACTGACATACACATTAACAGACACACACACAGTAACACACTTACACTTTTGTTTTTTATTTAATCCCCCAGCCTCCCTACCTTTGGGAGTGCTGTGGGGATTCCTGCTGTCCCTGGGGTCCAGTGGGGCTGCTGGGCGGCTGGGATGGCATGATGTCATATTCTGGCTCTGGCATCAGTGCGGTGCGCACGAGGGAGCTGGGCAGAGAGTACTCAAGGAAGAGAGCTCCCTCGCGCATGCGCGCCCGGCCGCTGGCAAACTGAAGCCACTGCCAGCCTCAGGGGGCCCTGAGGTGGCCAGCTCCTGGGCCCCCCAAGAGAAGACGCTGGCAAAATGTGGCCACACTGGCGTGCATACCTGGTCGCAGGGCAGCCAGGCTCCCTCGAGGCCTGGGCCCGGTCGCAGCCGCGACCCCGGTATGTACGCCACTGCTTAGGATGTTTAATCATGCTTACATGTTTCCTGTAATCAGGGCTGCTATGAGAATGATCAAGTTAATATTCTGTTAAGGGGAGAGTCAAATGCATTACATATTATTATTATGTTATTATTTATATAGCGCCAACAAATCCGCAGCGCTTTACAGTGGGTGGACTAACAAACATGTAACCAGACAAGTTTGACGCACAGACACAAAGGTTGAGGGCCCTGCTCAATGAGCTTACATGCTAGAGATTGGTAGAGTAGTATTTAATGAAGACTTAGTGTGCGTTTTTTTCGAGCCATTAACAGTATAATTGATATGCTTTTGTGAGTTTTTAATGATTTTTTTGAAAGAGTGAGCGTCTAACGGAAAAGGGAAGGAAGTTCTACAGGAACGGTGCGGCCCTAGAGAAGTCTTGAATGCGAGCACCAGAGGTGGGAGTACGGACAGAGGATAGACGCAGTTCTTGTGGCTCTCTGTGCAGTTTTGTTAGGGAAGTATTAGTATGTGTGTGCCTAACAACGTGTATCAAGGATTTGGTATAATTATTAAGTTCAAAAGCATAAGAAAAAGAAAAGAGAAAGGGAAAAAAATGTCAGTGCCACTTTAATTCACGAGGGCCACTGCTAGATTCAATGACAATGCATCGAATATAGAAACTGTAATACACTAATATCCAACATGTATTAGTGTATGACAGAGCATCCACAAATACAACTGACATACACATGTATTGTCATAATGCTCCCCTTCACATTTCTATTTCATATTCACTCTCATCATACCCATGATCTTTCCCCCTTGCCTTATTCCATTCCTGCTAACACTGAATTATTCCCTGTAGTTGTAGGAGGAGTTACCCGGCCTATATATACACAGACCTCCCCTTCCTCTGGGCTGAGGCTGCCTGGTTTAGCCCACCCACCACTCCCTTTATTAAGCTATTCATCTTGGTGGGCCCTCTTTTACTGGCCTACCCGTACGTCGATTCCGTCACACCATAACCGACTTACACCACCATTACTATATTGTATATGACCACGAATATATATATATATTTACCTTTTTTACAGATATGTATATATATATATATATATATATATATATATATATATATATTTATCTTTTTTATAGAGTAAATAATTTATAAAGAAAATACTTAACACATTTTAATTTTATGTAAAGGTTGGTCAAGTGTGTCTAACTATATTTCTATATAAAGTATGAATTCTGGGTCTTCTGAAATGTGATAGTCCATGACTCAACCATCAAATCATTCACCTTTATGTAAAATGAAGAAATTAAGAGACATTTACTTGAAATACAGCTGCAGGGCCGGCCTTAGGTGTTCAGGCGCCCTGTGCGAGCCAATTTTGTGGCGCCCTCCCCCCCCCCACCATCTTTGTTTGACCCCCTCTAGACAATTTCAGGCACATTCACAATCTGTCGCCTGCACCCTCTTCAACAAAACCCTGCCCCTTATTCAGCCCCCTGCCCACCTTCATCAGTCCCCTGCCCACTGTTTATCACCAGCCCCCTTCCCCATTATATCACTAGCCCCCTGCCCCCCTTTATCACTAGCCTCCTGCCCCCCTTTATCACTAGCCTCCTGCCCCCCTTTATCACTAGCCTCCTGCCCCCCTTTATCACTAGCCTCCTGCCCCCCTTTATCACTAGCCACCTGCTCACTTCAATTAAACGCAATCGTTATATATATATATATATATATATATATATATATATATAGCAATAAGGACAAGCACTTACATTAAAGGCTGCTGCTTCCTGGATCCAGCTGTCAGTTTTTCCTACTGTGCCTGATGTTGCGACTGAAGAGCAGCTGCCGCCCTGACACCCACTGAGCGGATCCTTCCTACGTCAGGCCCCCTTGCTTCTCCTCCACGCTCCTCCTGCATTCCAATTCGGGCCGTTTTTTCAGTGATTGACTGCGAGCTGTGTTGGCCACCTGGCACCCCTGTTGCCATGGCGCCCTGTGCGGCCACACAGCTCACACACCCCAAAGGCCGGCCCTGGTTACAGTCACAGACAGAGTACAGTCTCTCACACACACAGAAAGGCAGACACTCACACACAGAGTACAGTCTCTCACACACACACAGAGTACAGTCACACACAGAGTACAGTCTCTCACACACACACACACACACACACACACACACACACACTACAGTCACACACAGAGTTACCTGGAAGGGAGGAGTGGAAGCAGGGATTCTTTTCTCTGCAGCAAGTACTTGGAGCTTCAGTTAGCTGCAAGCTCCACCCCGGCTGCTTTTTAGCCCCGCCTCCCCTGTGTGGTAAGCCCCGCCCCCGTTGTCCGATAAGCCCCGCCCCTTCACTTTCATAGTCCCCGGTGGCAAATAATGAACTCTCTAACTGGGGACTTGCTTCAGCTTCCCCTGCACTCACCTGGTCATGTGCGAGCTGTGCCGGCCACATGGTGCCCCCTGCTCCATGGCGCCCTGTGCGGCCGCACAGCTCGCACACCCCTAAGGCCGGCCCTGTAACAGCTGTAATCTCCATAGCAATTGGAGAAACACCTTGTGAGTAGATAAAAATAGGAAATCTCTTGACATTAGACATGTGCTATTCATTTCGTTCCAAATGTACATTTGTAAGAATTTCATGACATTCATGACACAAGTGTTCGGTAGTTCGGAAGTGCCAAAGTGATTCGGATTCCTGAAAAGTGGCAAAACAAGAGAGAGGGAGGGAAAATTATGTGAATGATGACAGGAATCTTGACCAATAAGCTACCGTATATACTCGAGTATAAGCCGAGTTTTTCAGCCCATTTTTTGGGCTGAAAAACCCCAACTCGGCTTATACTCGAGTCAGAGTCTGTATTATGGCAATTTGCATTGCCATAATACAGACTGGGGGGAGAGGGGGGCTGGCAGAGCTGTAACTTACCTGTTCTGCAGCTCCTGTCAGCTCTCTCCTCCTCCGCGCCGTCCGTTCAGCACCTCGGTCAGCTCCCAGTGTAAGTCTCGCGAGAGCCGCGGCTCTCGCGAGACTTACACTGTGAGCTGACAGAAGGAGCTGCACGGACGGCGCAGAGGAGGAGAGAGCTGACAGGAGCTGCAGAACAGGTAAGTACAGCTCTGCCAGCCCCCCTCTCCCCCCACTGAACTGCCACTGGACCACCAGGGAAGGAGAGCCCCCCTCCCTGCCATATATCAAGCAGGGAGGGGGGACGAAAAAAAAAGAAATAAAATAATAAAAAAAATAATAATAATAAAAAAAAAGGGGTATAAGGACCACTATGGGAGGGGGGGGGGTATAAGGACCACTATGGGAGGGGGGGGTATAAGGACCACTATGGGAGGGGGGGGGTATAAGGACCACTATGGGAGGGGGGGGTATAAGGACCACTATGGGAGGGGGGGGGTATAAGGACCACTATGGGAGGGGGGGGGGTATAAGGACCACTATGGGAGGGAGGGGGTGGGTTAAGGACCACTATGGGAGGGAGGGGGGTATAAGGACCGCTATGGGAGGGAGGGGGGGGTATAAGGACCACTATGGGAGGGAGGGGGGGGGGGGTAAGGACCACTATGGGAGGGAGGGGGGGGATAAGGACCACTATGGGAGGGAGGGGGGGTATAAGGACCACTATGGGGTGGAGGGGGGTATAAGGACCACTATGGGAGGGAGGGGGGGTATAAGGACCACTATGGGAGGGAGGGGGGTATAAGGACCACTATGGGAGGGAGGGGGGGATAAGGACCACTATGGGAGGGAGGGGGGGTATAAGGACCACTATGGGAGGGAGGGGGGTATAAGGACCACTATGGGAGGGAGGGGGGGATAAGGACCACTATGGGAGGGAGGGGGGTATAAGGACCACTATGGGAGGGAGGGGGGGATAAGGACCACTATGGGAGGGAGGGGGGGTATAAGGACCACTATGGGAGGGAGGGGGGGTATAAGGACCACTATTGGAGGGAGGGGGGTATAAGGACCACTATGGGAGGGAGGGGGGGTATAAGGACCACTATGGGAGGGGGTGGGATAAGGACCACTATGGGAGGGAGGGGGGTATAAGGACCATTATGGGAGGGAGGGGGGGGTATATGGACCACTATGGGAGGGATGGGGGGGGATAAGGAACACTATGGGAGGGAGAAGGGGGATAAGGACCACTATGAGAGGGAGGGGGTGGGATAAGGACCACTATGGGAGGGGAGGGGGAAGTAAGGACCACTAGGGGAGGGGAGGGTAAGGACCACTGGGGGAGGGGTGAGTCAGGACCACTGGGGGGGGGAGTGAAGGAACACGGGGGTGGGGAGGTAAGGACCACTGAGGGAGGAGGAGGGGAAGTCAGGACATATGGGGGGGGAGGGGGCGGCAAAAATTTTTTTGCCTACGGCGGCAAATATCCTTGCACCGGCCCTGCACACACTGCATTCACACACTGCATTCATGCACACACACACTGCATTCATGCACACACACACTGCACTCATACACACACGCTGCACTCATACACACACACATACGCACACACTGCATTCATTATACACACACTGTAAATAAATATTCAATTAATAAAAAATTTTTAGGATCTAATTTTATTTAGAAATTTACCAGTAGCTGCTGCATTTCCCACCCTAGTCTTATACTCGAGTCAATAAGTTTTCCCAGTTTTTTGGGATAAAATTAGGGGCCTCGGCTTATATTCGGGTCGGCTTATACTCGAGTATATACGGTAATTCCTTTTGTGCAATAATGTCATATCCTGTACGCGTCACACTGCGGCTGCCAGTAGACCCTAAAGGACGTGCAAGGGAGCTGTGCTGCAAGAGCACAGTAAGTACTTTGCTCCCTCACTGCCTGGCATGGGAAGTTTGTCCCATGCAGTCTTGCTCAGTCTCTACTGCGCATGACTGCATCGAACAAACATCCTTAGCCAATTATTATATAGGATATATAAAGTAGACATGTGCAATTCTTTTCATTCCAAATTGTTAGGGACCAGGAACCAGACAGAGACAGAATTAGATGCCAAAACACCTTTATTAATAAATAGCAAATAAAGTAAATAACCAAATAACTAAAAGCAAAGCCCAGGAGGCAAGCAGGGGTCAGGCACCAAAGACGAGCCAGGATCAAGAGAACGGAGAGCAGCGAAGTCAGGAACAAGGCCAGAGTCAGGAACAAGGAGACTTCTGGGGAACAGGAAACCAAGCAAGGGCAAGGAGGTACTGGGATTAGCTGCTTAAATAGGCTGCCTGAATGGCAGCAGGGCTGTTTACTACTATCAGGTGAGTAACCGTAGCAACATACTGAAGGAGCTGATCTTAGTATCAGCTGAAACTCAGACACAGAAAAAGGAAGGGTTGCTGTTTAAAACAGCAAAGAAACCCTGACACAAATGTACATTCGTACGAATTTCATGCCATTCGGACACTCGGATGCTTATGAATGTCCGAAGCGGCGAATTTCCGAAGTGACAATGTTCGTTAGTTCCGAAGTGACGAACAGAATGCCATTGGTCCGAATTACCAAAGCAGACAAATTTATTTGCTTACCCAAATTTCCAAACCAAATTTTTTGCCCATGCACATCCATACTTGGCATTGACATTCTTCAGCATTCTGTTCCCCTGACATGTAGCAAACAAGATGGTACTTGGGAAAGGCAATGACAGATTAATAGAACCTGGATTTTCATATTGCATGAAGACCAATGGAATTAGAAAGGGCAATGAATAACATAAATGACTAGATAAATGTGTGTAACATATTAAATCTAAACATTTCATATAATAGGTTTTTTGCACTTTGTGTCCATTGTTGGCACTCTGTTTGTCTTGTTAGTACTTCACACTGTCTACAGGTAGACCAGCAGGCAGAAATTGCACAGATAAATGCTGGTCTAGTATAAGTACAATACATCTCGCTGTTCCACTACATTACTCTACTCTCACCGGAAAACCGATTGCAATCAGAGGGATTCCACATCAAACAGCTCTGCAAAAGATTCTGAACTCTGATTCCTGCTGCCATAAAAGTATTCTATTTCTTACAGAATAGTGATGAAATGTCTACCTACCTAGTTTTAGTCACTCAACTCATACATAGCCTTTAAAGACTTAATGGAAAACAGTGTAATACAAATATTCAATTACTCAACTCCTTTGTATGAAAAAGGAGAATATAGAGGTTTACAAAGTTAAATAATTCAAGAATGTTTGCTATGTGCCTAGAGCTATCTTTAAAACCAACTAAGTACAATAAGTATGAGGTTTGAAAATGGAAAGACTTGATAGAACAATTAATTGATACTTATCTTCTGTAACAATCTGTTTTTCTATAATTCCAACAAGTAAGGGACAAGGAGCAACATGTTTGTATTTAGAGAAACATTTTATCAAGCTTCAAGTATTGCATTCAATTCTATGGCATGCCGGAGGACATTCATTTTTACATTCATTTGGCTTTAAAAATTAAATTAAGCTGTTTTGCATGAAAAGGCATTTCATTATATAATGCTGAATAGCATTATATAATTTCTGCTTGATCCGATTGTAAACTCATTTGAACAGGGTCCGCATCAATCTATTGTTCCATTAACATGTCATTGTCTCATATATTGTAAAATTTTCACCTTTTTAATATTGTAAAGAGCTGCAGAATTGGTTGGCCAATAATAATAATAATAATAATAATGATAATAAATCATGATAATATGCCCCTGCATGTCTTAATGATGTTATCTCTGGAAGGAATGATACGTTGATTGAATCACTAGTAATAATGGTTGGTTAAATCTTAAACTAAAAGCTGGAATCCACAAATTCTTTTTAATGCATTGCATACAGAATTGCATTTAAAATATACAAAAACAAATAAAATATAAATAAATCATACACAGGCACTGTAACAGCTTCATCACACTGAAATGGTTATAGAGTCTGGAGTCTCCTAGCGCTGTCTTTCCATTCCAAATCAAACCGTTTTTAATCTTTTAATACTAAATGACAGTCCCCAGCAGAACACCCTTTCTGTGCTGCTTGGGCTAATTAAAAATGATTACCCTGAGCAGCAATGGGTGGCTTTGATAGGCTGATAATGTCAGCTGGTTGCTTTTAACTTATCACAGCACCCTTTGATTATGTGAATTGGTATGGACAGAGGTAAGTGTATAATCTTTGCATTTGCCATACCTCCAGCCAGTGGTGTATTTTGATTTGGTGTTGCCCTAGGCTTGATGAAAGTCGGGCACCCCTGACACACACTCATACACATTCACTGACAGACACACACATACTGACAGACACACAGGGCTTGAGTCCTGCTGGAATGCGTGGGAATGGCGTTCCTGCACTTTTTTCACAGCAGGAACGCCGCTCCTGTTGCTCCTGCAGGCACTCAAGGGGTGGGTGTGTATGTGAGTGTGTATGTGTGCACCTGTCAGTGAGTGTGTGCACGCGTTTATATATGCATACATATAGAATGTAAGCTTGTTTGAGCAGGGTCCTCTTCAACCTATCATTCCTGTAGGTTGTCTTGTAATTGTCCTATTTATAGTTAAATCCCCCCTCTCATAATATTGTAAAGCGCTACAGAATCTGTTGGCGCTATATAAATGGCAATAACAATAATAATAATAATGCAAGTGTATTTATTTTTTATTTTTTGGGGGGGTGGACCTTGGGTGAGTTCCCACACTTTATTCCTAAGGACTTGACCCTTGAAGACACAGATACACATTCACTGACAGACACACAAACTAACAGACACAAATATAAACATTCACTGATGGACACACACACACACTGACAGACATACAAATTTACTGGCAGTCATACATGCACACTCACCAGCAGAAACACTCTATGTGAGAGACACAGTCGCTGACAGATACATATACACTCCCATTGACAGAAACACACCCAATCAGGGTCAGACACATATACACATGACAGTGCCGTCCAAAAGGTAAATACCGCACAACATCCAGTAAGGACTGGGCGGTGGAAGGCAACACATTGTACTATAGCCACTACAGTTAGTTCAATTAGACAGTATTGTTATAGAGCAGAGTCATTTCTTTTCATGCAAATCCCCATGTCTACTAGAGGAAATGGCTTAACCAATCAGGAGCCTTTTTTGTTTTGTCTGTGCTGTGTGTAGAGAAGGGCTGATTAGCTATATAGTTCTGCTCTGATGGCTTTCTCTAATGTATTGTTCAGTTATTAGCTTTCTACTTATGAAAGATGTTAGCTTATGTATAAATCACAAAGTTATTTTCTTTCGCTTTGCAGAATATGACAGAAAGGGTGTAGCACTGCATGCATAACATTGCTAATAAACTCATTGCGCTGTCTCAAGGTAATGCTTAGGAGGGGTATGGTAAAAACTGGGGCTCTCCCCAGAGGTGTACCTTTGTTACTTGGCACAAATCTGACACCGTCTCCCCCCAAACTGTGAAAACAAAATTGGAGTCACCCTCTGCACCAGTCCCAAACTCCACCCCATACAGGAATTCTTATACGCATCATACAGTGGCAGGAAAAAGTATGTGAACCTTTTAGGAATTCCTGCATTTATGTATAAAATCGAGTTTGATGTTCCTCTGAGTTAAAGATGTCAACAAACACAATCTGTTTTAATTAGTAATACAAATTATTGTATTGTTTTTGTACATATTGAAGATATCATTTAAATGTTCACAGTATAAGTAGGTTTGAAAAGTTTTGTGAAACCCTAGGCTAATGACTTCAACAAAAGTTAGAGTTGGAAATTGTTGGAAATTGTCAAACCTGGTATCCAGTTAATGAAACGAGATTGGAGGTGTGTGGATTAGAGCTACTTTGATTTATAAAAAGCACTCAAACATTTTGAATTTGCTATGCACAATAGGCATATGTGAACCATATCTTGCACAAAAGAGCTCTCAGAACACCTACAATCAAGAAAAACTGGAAAGAATGACATTGTTATCTCAAAGGGATTAGATATTCATCTGGTTTGCCATTTACCTTGGTCCTACTGGGCACCGAGCCTGCCTCAATGCCAGCTGACTTGCTTCCAACTTCTGCGGAGCTGCAGAAGCCAGAAAACAATCCTGACAGTCATTTATTTGCTAACAGCTTCAGCTGGGTGGATATGCACATAATTAACATTAGCAAGCTTAGAACTCTCATTCAGAGCTGGCTAATTATTCTGCCTTAAGGTGGAGTTAGACCTCTGGTAACTAGCCTAAACATCTAAGTATGTGCAGCATTTCACAATGAATTGCTGCACACACAAGGTTCTTGCACCATAACTACATCAAAACACTGAACTGGTCATGCTGTTTGGTGTAACCCTTTAAACACTTTCTACCTAAATTTCATGATACTGCTACACCATGTAAACAGGTTAAAGAAACACTGTAACGGATCGCCTGGCACCCCGACTGGGTACCTCCGTTGAAGGATGCTCCTAGCGCTCCTGAGGACTTCAAGCACTGCAGCAGACACCACAACCACCGACTCTGAGAAGCATAGAAATCCTCTCTAGCATATGAATGCTGTATACAGCCGAATAGGAAAAACCATACGATAGGTTTACACTCCTAGCAGTCAAACTGGAACAGCATACAACGAATCCTTCCCCCCAATAACGAGACGACACATCACTTTGAGGGTAAAACAGGAACTCCCGACTGGCTCATCCAGCCTGGCTTTTATTACACTTGTACACTTACAGGCCACACCCAGGGGGAGGCATAAAATAACCAATCCCATACATGGTACAACCCACACATTTCCTCCCCTCAGATAACCAGTTAAACCAATTATTACATACAATAAAAATACAGTTTTTACACACACACTGTAACTTTAAAACCATACATTCAATTTCAATAAAATGCATATTCAGACTCAGCATACATCAAACATAAACCCTTCCAAAAATCAGGCAAATCCCTCCAGTGGATCAAAAGTTAGCTGGAAGTCCTTTATGACCGACCGCAAGCACAATTTCCTGCCCAAAACAGTTCCATAGATTTGGGCTGTGCGGTCGGTCAATTTCATGCCGAAAAAACGACTAAGTCCCATTTCGAACGGGACTTAGTCTCTGGAGCTGCAAGTTCAGTATGGGAGAAGGTAAGGGTCAGCGGTGTTCGGCAAAATGTGTAGCCGATTTTAGTTCCACAGAATCTTTAGCATACACCGCTGACCGCATTCGAGTAAACCAAGATGGCCGCCGCCACGTGCAATTAACCTGCAGTAACCTCACAGCCTGGGAGGTAAATTGCCTGCATACTTTAGCTTCTGGGTGGTCCGCCTGTGTGGTACTCGGTTCAGTAAGCCCTATTTACTGAACCAAGTGGGGGAAAGCCAGGAACAAGTTATTTGACAGGTCTGGGGACATAGTCTTAAAGGGGCATTGTTCAGCAAAGTCACAATATGTCCCCAGACGGTTCTTAAAGGGCCATACACACCAATAAAAGTTAATAAGTTTTCAGGGGCACAATCTTCCAGGGGCCATAGTCATGAGGAAGGAGGCTGGCAAACAGGCTTCTCCAGGGCCCAGTGGCGAGGTTGGTTTCGTCACAAACACTAAAAGCACAATAATCACTGCAGTGTGCTATAGAGGCTATGGTGCAAGGAGTGCCCTTGCACCCCACATTGTACAATTATTGTATTGTACTTGAACTCAGATTGTTTTAGAATGTTTACCTGGGGTCCCCTGGATGCTGTTCCATCACTCCATTTTGATGCTACTAAACAACATATTTCATGGCTATCTAGAGCCATACAAAATGACACTGACTAAACCTCTCCTGCTTTTTGAAGTGGTCATGGTGGTAAGATTCTGGATGTGCCCTGGTGAGAGATATAACAGACAGCTGGTGACAGAAGCAATCATCTTCACCCTTGCAGATAACACAATCATGCAGGGATGACGTCAAGTCAGAGTGTAAAAAATCAGTGATGGGAGCTTTGCCCTGTGCAGGATGTCAGGTAAATAAAACATCTTTTTACAGGTTTTAAGGGGGACCTAATAGAATTGCCCCTTAGGACATTGTAAATTTAAAAAAAAAAAAAAACTTAAGGGTTGGAGGGACCCTTTAAATATGTTTTCGTTTCCATGGAAACCATGTTTAGTAATGGTTCGCTTGATTTATTTATTTATTTTATTTTTTTGGTTTCTACACCAATGCAATTACAAAATACTGATTTGGATTTTATTTTGCATGCCTGTGTATCCCATGTTTCACATAATTTGCATGTATAACGTAACTCCTTATCACTAGAAAATACTCCTGTGTTTTTCTAGCATAGTGTGCTGGTATGAAATGTTTAAGGGGTTAAATACATTGAGAGAAAGCTCTGGTGTACATTATAGTACTATTCATCAAGAAAATGAATTTACATATGAATGCATCTGCCAGCCGAGAAGTGCAGTTAAAGTTCTTAAGGTACATTCTTCTAAACTATTCCATATTTAGCTGTGTGGTCAGAAAGTGGGCAGTATGGAAAACATAATCTTAACTCGAAAAAATGACATACTTTGAAAATAGTCATAACATTGTCAAGATATATTCTCGATATATGCTACACATCACACATTATCGGAATGTTATAGAATCGGCTATGCAGTTAGGGAATGATCAGAAATTATACTATAGGATTTTTCTCTACAAGTTTTTGTTCCCAAGAGGATATATTAAATGTAATTGCTTAGTAATAGCCTCTGCATAATACATTACATAACTACAGTTTGATGGGTTTAGATGGATGTATTATCAGATATGAAGAGACCTGTGTTTGTAAATGAGGTAGGTAAAAAGAAAGGTCAGTCTCACATTAGGAATACATTAGTGTTTCTGAGCTAATACTGTTAAATTGCCTATTTCTTCATATACTCTTCATTCTCTCTAAATACTAATAAAACCAGACTAAATGACTGAAAATGGCTTCGATGTTACATGTAAGAGAGGGAAAGTGGCTCACATTAAGCTCACAGGTTTGTGGTCATTTGTCCCTATTGAGAAGAAGCTGGGAGTTGCCAACTAAAGAGTTTACATTTTTGTTTAATAATTTGATTAAGACGTGATGCAAGAATGGCCCTTTCCTAGAGTTATGCTCTGTGAGTGATGTATGTGTGTGGGGGAGAGTGGTATGTGTACTGGCTGAATGTTGTGTGTGGAGTCTGAGAGCCGCATGGGGGGCAGAATGTGCTTGTGTGTGCTGGTTGAGTGTTTTGTGGGGTTGGTAGCTGATTATGTATGTTTTGCCCCCCTCCTTTTTATCGTTCCCTGGTGGTGCAGTGGAGAGAATTCCCTGGAGATCTGGTGTTGGGTGAGCAGGTTGGAGGGTAAAAAAATCACTTTGTATATGCAGCCCTAGGCACACCTCCCTGTTTGTTATGTGCACAGCCTTCGTAAACACATCCTGTAAAGAGAGCTCTAATGTTTAAGCTTCCTTTATTGCTAATTCTGTTTAATTTAGAATTCATTATGTCCTGCTCTGGTAATAGCTTGCTAGACCCTGCAGGATCCTCCTGTATGTAATCAAAGTTCACTTTACATCTGATTGAAAATGAAACCATTTTGTTTGCTTGCAGGCTGTTAGTCACAGCCAGGGGATGTGTGGCTAGGGCTGCATAAACAAAAAATAAGTAATTTAACCACTAAATGGCAGATAATTGAGCAGTGAAATGGCAGGTGCATGATCTATACACTAAGACTGTTTCATTAAGCTAAAGTTATTTTTATCCCCATAGTGTCCCTTTAAACTAAAAAAATGATGTGTCAACCTTTTTGTAAATTAAGGATTGGGATCCTAGGACGTTAAATAACTTTAAAAATAGCTAATATTTGCAAAACAAAAAGACTACTTTTTTTTCTAAATGCTAAGAATGGTTTTACACCAACACAGAATTAAAAAAAAATAGGAAACAACTCGTCTTTAAGCTAATATAATTAATTTTATCTTTAAAAGCGGATGAATTGGCAAGTTGATATTGAGAGGACTATACGGAAAGCTTTCCTTGAAGCATTATACCATAAAGCAACATAAATTCAGATATTTGGTTGACCTAGAACAGAATTGAGAAAATTACTCTCTACTGCACAATGCATTTAAGCCAGGTTAGATTTATGAATATTTTAGCTTAAGTGTACAGATGAACTTCTGTGAAATCACTGTATTAATTAGCAGAATCGGAGGATGGAAAGATGGTTGGGTCAGGACTCAGGAAATGTGATCTTAAGACTTTCAAGTTATATTATATATTTTTTTTATTCAATGTAGTGATTATGTCTCACAAACCATGCCTTATCTTGTATTTGCTTGTTTCCTTCTTTCCTATCATTTTTATATTTTCCTTGGCTTATTTTTCTACCCACCTATCCCATATATTTGTATTTTCCTTTACTGAAGCACTCTAGATGCCAACACAGCATTCCTTCCATTGTGTTGTTGTTTGTATGCAATTTCATTTTGTACTCTGTTGCCATGCATACATTTTTTCCATTTGATGCATACATGGATTCTTGTTTCACACTATTTCCCTGGTGCTCTCTTGCTAGTTCATTCTCTGTGTTTCTATAAATTGGTTACCTGTTGCCTTTCTACAGCTATCCTTTTCATTTTTTTTTGTATTTATTTCCTGTCATGGTCATGATTGTGTTGCCATTGTTTGATTCAATATGCAGACCATAGTGTTTTACTTAGCCTACCTTGTCTCTTCCAAGGCCAAAGCCCTCTACATGATGCCACGTACAAAAATAGCCTTCAAAGTCTTGGTCCTTCCTGATGTCAATTCCCTCCATTTCCTTTATCTCTTACTATGAAATATATAAATATATTGTGAGAGAAAATGTGGAATTGTTGTTGAGGGAAGATATATTAGGCCTGCTTTACTAAACAGCAGCCTGAGGTTTCTCAATTAAATGCCACAGGGAGAGATGTTAGGTTTGCAAGATACATTGTTGGTACTCTGCAAACCATGGTAAGGGTCCCTGGGGCGGAGCATTTGGAGAGCAGGGTGGGCCAGTGCTCCAATAGCACTAGTTACTATGTAACAACCAGACCAGGATTTGTATATACCTTAGAAGTTCCAGAGATGTGAACTAATTGACACTCACCTGTACCTGGTCAATTAGCAGGCAGGCTTTTAAAAGGAGGGATCAGCCTGCTGCAGCGTGAGGGAGAAAGAGCCAGAGGAATGGTGTGTTGTGCATTTATATGTTTGTTATTGGCAAGTGGGAAAGCCACCCAATTCCAGATAGTGATTACTGTGTTTAGTAAGTGCTCTAACAAGAGCGAGGAGTTTTGTTTTGTTTATTTTTATTTTGAAGCACCTGTATATTCTGCACCAAATAAATCAGGAAAATTGAGCTGGATGTGTCCTGGACTTTGATTACCCTAGAAGGCTGTGGTTTACTGTAAGATCTGTGACAAAATTCTACCGGTAAAAGAGGTGGTTTGTTACACTATATAGATATTTTATAGGGAGCTTTGTAATACCTGATATCTTTAAGACTGTAAATTTGTGGGGTCTCAAAGAAATGTAAATATATATATATATATATATATATATATATATATAGAGAGAGAGAGAGAGAGAGAGAGAGAGAGAGAACACAACTATATAAACATGATGATGTATTACTTCATAAACCCACAATATGTTTAATCTCACTAGGTTATTCTTCATGCCTACCAATGAATCCTACTCTATTTTTAAAGCTGTGGTGTGGATATGTCACTAACACATATATGCCCATAACTAGAACTGCAAAGCATTACTCCATGGGATATTTTGATTTGCATGTATACATATGGGAAATTCAACTCTTAATATCTGTCCCATGTGACGGATATGTGTTACTTATTTTAATTATATAGGACTATAATCATATTAAATACCAACTGTATCTCTACAGTGTTCTACAATACCAATTAGCTCTCTGATTTACACAAGTTATTTTTCTTTATAGATCTACTTCTCAACACAAGCTTTATAATATTGGTAACAGAAAATAATTTACCAGGCAAAAGAATTAAAGGAACACTCTTTACAAAAAAAAAATAATATTTATTTTTCCACACTGTTACTTGTACCCCTCTATAAGTGGTTATGCCCCCTGTGGTGGAAGGTACCGCTCATAGTGACTATTTAAGTTTTCTTACGTTCGGGAGTTACCGTACCCGAACACACTTTGTTCTGCTCCCGAATGGGGACCCCCCTGTACCTCATTGGAACATCTATTAACACCTACATGTGAAACTGAAAAGGAAACAATTAATGAGTGCTTTCCCTGGGTGGCTGAACGTCGTGGCGAGGTCGTTGAACGCCTGGAACCCTTTTCGGATAGATGACCTCGCGAACATCGATAACTCTGACACTACCTGCTCCGTGCCCTGAATAGATAGAGCGCTTTTCAGGAGAACAAGAATATCAATATAAGGGGCATTTGCCCCTTAAAGCAAGGGAATACCTTTGACAGTGTTCACACAGGAACCCCAAACGGAGACCATCCATTACACCAATTTATATGGAGCTGTTTTGGGCTTCAACCTCGGGGCCGGCCGGTCAGAACCTTACCCCGGTGGCGATTCTATCCTACCAAACGGATCTGAGCACTATTTGGCCAACTTGAGTGCTCAGATACGAGCTATCCGGGGATATGACACTTGCGGGGTTCCTGTCGATATTCGGGTTAATTCTGTGGGATTGTAGATATATTATATATATGTTTCCCTGTAACTGAGAGATAATTGAGTTACAGTTTTTGGACTCCATTATCTCCCAGACACCGGGAGTGGCTTGCTATATTTCTGTATGGATGTCTGTGTATAAATTGAGCATATTGTGCCTGAATAACCAGATGACTCTCAGAACTATTTCTCGTCTAGTTACTGGGGGAATACGAGCTTAATCACACTATGTTTACAGTCTGGCTGAGAGGAAGAATAGCGGAGGTAACCAGTCGGGTTACCCAGGATCCACTACACCCAACTTTTAAGAAAAACAAATATAGAAAATCACCAGAGTTAACCAACTCTGAAGTGCTCAAACTACATCCTGTAGATTGATGACTGTTGCCCAATCAAATGCTTCTCAAAGAGGAGTACTGATTAGATATGGTGCATATGCTACTATAGATCATGAACAAATTGAATGCTTCTCATATAGAATAATATTTAAGAAAGGGTGGGAGAAAAAATGCTAAATGGATGTTTGATAGGGTCAAATGGCAGCAAGGGGCATGAACCCAATAGTTTTTAGAGAACCCAATAATTTGTCAGGGTATTAGTCCTGTCTTTGCACAGAAATAGCTGCCATGCAAGTGTGACATAGTCCACTTTCACAAATGGCAAACAGACTGTGCACTGTTTGTCAACTAAAATTGTACCCCTAAAGTAATTATAATAGGAATGGATAGAACACATACCGCTCTAACGGTATTGCAGCGATGCCTCGATATCAAGGCATACTGCAATACCCCTCTTCACTGCCGGGCCGCTGTGTGATAATTTCCGAGTAGCCCCACGTGGCGCCCCCGGCAGTGAGGCAGAGGGCAGAGCATCGGAAGCCATCAGGCAGGCTTCCAATGCTCTGCCTGTGCTGAGTGTCTCGAGGGGTCGAGGCACTCAGTGAAGAAAAAAAGAAATGTAAAGGAAAAAAAAATGTAACCCCTTTCCCTCCCTCTTCCTCCTTCTATATGTACTTACCCGATCGCCACCGTTCCCCCGCCAGCGATCAGTCTTCTTCTTCTATGGGGGACTGTCTGACAGCCCAGACAGCCCCCCCTCTACAAACTAGGACCCCAGTGGCCATGTGATCGCTCTGAAAGAGCGGTCACATGGCCGCAATAAGTGTCCATAGTGCTGCAAGCAGGGGGACTGCCTGAACTGACAGGCAGTCGCCATGCTGGTGAAAAAAGTTTTTAAAAAGTTTACAAAATAAATAAAGTTAAGAAATGTAAAAAATATATATATGTATATATGAAATATATACATATATTATATCTATATATAATATGTATATATATATTTGTGGTCAGAAACATAATAGTAATATGCGTAATTCGTGTTAATGCAAAGTTGGTTGGGGTGTGCCGTAACCAACGTGCGGGTAAGCCTGTAATAAAAGAGGGCAAAAGTATCAAAGGGAAACACACTTTATTGCAAAATTTTACAGAACCAAACTTTTAAATGCTTTCCTAATTTCCTTCTCTGGATGAGGAATATATCTATAGAATATATACAATAGACTGAAGATTTCCATCTCCCCAATCTTTTGATAAAATGTGCTGCGGTATTAGTGCTGGAAGCGTCGGAGGCTGCTCCTATCCTAAATGAATGCCCTGAGAATGATGCAGGGTCAAAACCTAATCTGCGTAATAGTGTTCTGATGTAAAATCTGAATTTAGAAGTTGTGAGTGGGAATCCTTCAAGTGAAAGTAGTCGTGAGTCGTGGTTGGCCTGAATGAGTGTGGGTAGATATGAATTTAGAATTTGAACAGGGCACCATTTGTTAGATACAGTGGGATGGTTGACTTGTTTGATTAGTTTTGGACGTTCTTAATGACAGTGTATAGTGATCATGGAGCTTTCTAATATCTGATATCTTAAGACTGTAAAGTCGCAGGGTCTTGAAAAGCCATAGAATTTTATATAAATAGCAGTTTTAATCACACGATTTGTGGGAATGTCAAATGCAGTGGCGTACATACCAGGGTCGCAGGGGTCGTGGCTGCGACCGGGCCCAGCCCACCAGGGGGCCCGGCCGCCCCTGCGACCCGGTATGTAGCCACTGGGCCAGCCTCTTCTCCTGGAGGGCCCTAGAGCCGGCCACCTCCGGGCCCCCCGAGGCTGGCCCTGCTGTCACCCCACGGCCGGTCCTGCGGGCGCGTGAGGGAGCACTCTCCCCTAAGTGCTTCCTTTTCTACTCCCTCGCGCACCGCACTGATACCGGAGCCGGAAGATGACGTCATCTTCCGGCACCGGTATCAGTACGCTACGCGCGTGGGAGCTGAAGAGGAAGCACTCAGGGGAGAGTGCTCCCTCGCGCGCCCGCCAGCCTGACTGCCCGCCGGGTGACCAGCACCCCCAGGAGCCCAGCAGCACCACTGGACCCCAGGGAATCCCCTTAGCACTCCAAAAGGTAAGGAGGCTGGGGGGATTAAATAAAAAAAAAAAAAAAAACGTGTGAGTGTGTGTTAGAGTGTTTGTGTCTGCTAGTGAGTGTCAGTGTGTGTGTTAGTGTGTGTGTTAGTGTGTGTCTGCTAGTGTCAGAGTGTGTGTCTGCTAGTGTCAGTGAGTGAGTGTGTGTCTGCTAGTGAGTGTGTTACTGTGTGTGTCTGTTACTGAGTGTGTTTGTGTGTGTGTGTTAGTGAGTCTGTTTGATGTCTGTTAGTGAGTGTGTTTGTCAGTGAGAGTGTATGTTTTGTAAGTGAGTGTGTATGTCTGTCGCTGAGTGTGTCTCTGTCAGTAAATGTGTGTGTCTGTTAGCTAGTGTGTATGCGTCTGTTCGTGAGAGTGTGTGTGTGTCTTCAGCACTTACCTTTCTCCAGCGCCGGACTCCCTTGGCGCAGGGGATCCCTCCGCCTCTCACCTCCGAATGCGCATGCGCGGCAAGAGCCGCGCGCGCATTCAAACCGCCCATAGGAAAGCATTACTCAATGCTTTTCTATGGACGTTCAGTGTCTTAGAATCGCGGAAGCGCCTCTAGCGGCTGTCAGTGAGACAGCCACTAGAGGCTGGATTAACCCTCAGTGAAACATAGCAGTTTCTCTGAAACTGCTATGTTTTCAGCTGCAGGGTTAAAACTAGAGGGACCTGACACCCAGACCACTTCATTGAGCTGATGTGATCTGGGTGTCTGTAGTGGTCCTTTAAGTGTGTGTGCATCTGCATGCACTGGCGTACATACCGCAGTCGCAGGGTTCGCAGCCCTGCAACCCCTGTGACCAGGTGCCCGCCGCAATGTGTTGCGGCCCCGGCCCACCAGAGTAAGCGCGGGGGGTTGGGGGGGGGGGGCACGGATCAATTTTCGCACCGGGGCCCCATGGGTCATGTGTACGCCACTGGTCAAATGGTTGATTATCCAATAAATCAGAGAGAGCCCTGAAAATTGGGCCATCGATTGGTAATCTAGATGACGTTGGGGTTTGATCTGTTTTGTTAATGTCTTTGAGTATAATCTTAACAGGATAGGATGTAAGGAAAGGTGCGTGATTAGGAAAAGTGGTTAGTACGTGGTGTTGGATTCTGGTGAGATAAAGTTTAATTGTGTTGTGAGCTAATTTAAGGTGAAGATGGCAAAAAAGAAGCAAAAGCCACCATTGATTCGATGGTGAACTTTGGTAGTATGTGAAATTCCAATGCGACTCTATTATAAATTGTAAGGGTCCTATCATATGCTATCTTTGTGTTATCTGATAGTGCTGAACGTGCTAAGGATCATGCGTGTTACAGAAGGTTGTCTAATCCATCACCAGTTCTTGGAATAGTGGAATTCTGGAAGAGAGTCTGTGAGCTGTGGGGTGCAGCTGAAAGAAACCCTGGAAATAAAAGCGTGATAATGCATCAGCCAGTTTATCTATACCTGGAATATGTTCACAGCAGAGGTAAAATTGAAATGAGGCAGCCAGTCAAGTCAATCTTCGGACCAATCTCATGATGGTCAGGGACGAGGAATGCCCCTTATTGATGATTTCTCATGCTGCCACATTTACACAGAGACATTGAATATCCCTGATTCGGGGGATACCGAATGTGGAGAAAAAACCTATAGTGCTAAAAAAGTTTTGGGGTGTCTGTGTACCTGATTCCACCAGTAAGAAATCGTTGAGATAGTGAATTACTGTGGGACAACGAAGTACATTCAGGAGCAGCCAGCAGAGGGTTTTTGCAAAAATATCGAACAATTTTGGGTTGCTCCTGGAACCAAAAGTGAGCCTAGTATAAAAGTAATACTTCTCCCTCCATTTAACACTGTGAATATGCCATGGAGTCGGATGAATTGGCAGCAGTTTGAATGTCAGTTTTGCTTAACCAAGCATGCTTACGCGTCTGTAGAATGGCCTGAATGGAATTGTCCACTGTGATAAATGAATTAATGCTAGGCGTGAAGGAAGAATGAGGAGCCGAGAGATCAATGATTAGCCGTTTTTTATTTGATGAAGCATTGGTAACAATACCGATGAGGTTGGTTTGCCATGACTGGAAAGGTGAGTGGTTGAAAGGGCCTAACATAAAGCCTAATGGTGTTTCGTTGGCTAATAGAGTGTCTACTGTCCCTGGATCGGAATAGGCTGACAACAAGTTTGGGCATTACAATGTGCTGGTGGGGAGTGCCACAAGACCTGTGTGAAATCTTCGGAAAAACCTGACATCAAGAAATCTACCAAGTGGGGTGAGGGGTGAGAGTGGAAGTGATAGGTGTGATTATCCATATTAACCTCCGTACATCATTTCCTAGGGATCAGCTTGGAGGGGCACATGGTTTTGGCATGTGCCCTTAAGCAAAATTAGCAGATGTGCAAAAACCGTCTCACACTGTAATTGCAGGCACCCACATTAAAGTTATTGCACACCTGCACCTTTCTCAAGAACACGATGGGTCTACCCAGCTTGTCTTTCTGACCCCGGTCTTGGCCCACGGAAGTGCTGACATGAGTGCGTGTTGGGGCTGTGGACGTGTATGGTTCGGCTTCATAGGGGCACAAGTTGGTGGAATGTGAAGTGGATGCACAAACCGCACAAGCTGGGGCCTTAAGCCAGCAAAAGGCCTGCAGAACAGCTCTGTGTCCAACTCACACCAGCTGGTTTGAATGTTAAATTGTGCGAGAGCTGCTGCTGTTTTGGCTGATACCGACTTGTAGTAATCGTAAAAAGTACTTATGCCGAGGATCAACAAACTTGTGCAAGTACAGGTCTAGTTCTTCTCGCCTATATGCGGAACAGATGACGTCCCTGTAAAGCCCAAAGGCGAATACAAACTCGGGGATTGACAGCTTCTTATTTAGTCTAGGATCCCTAGATTTAAGGACCACAGATAAATCCCCGTAACTGCGTGTTCTATTTTCTATAATATCCTGTAAAACATTAAGTAGTGATACCAATAAAAATGTCCTTCCTGATGGAGGGGGAAATCAAATGTGCCAGTGTGATAAGGTGTGAATTTGATGGAAGTGTTGATGAAGGGATACCGTGTGTAGTAGCCACCACTGTGGCTGAATTTGCAGCAGGGATATCTATGGGGTTGTTATGTAGGTGAGCTGTTTCCAACACTGTCAGTCG
Source organism: Pelobates fuscus (assembly GCF_036172605.1). NCBI lineage: Eukaryota > Metazoa > Chordata > Amphibia > Anura > Pelobatidae > Pelobates > Pelobates fuscus. The sequence goes on from NC_086320.1 coordinate 205,576,136, forward strand.
CTCATTAATACGGTAGCTTGTAGGGAGGCAATGAGTATAGACATCCTGCCTTGTGCTTCTCCCATATAGTCAAAAGTTGGCCTTGTGCGCTCGTGCAGGGCCTAGGTTCGTTAGATTGCGTTGTTAACAGTCTATAAAGCTCTGCCTTTCTAGCAGTAGCAGGAAGCTCCAATGACATAATTCAGCAGCAAGTTTAGGGATAGTGCAGGATCTTAAAGACCCTGGGGAAGCAGGGATAATTGATTCAGTAGTGGGGGTACAATATTCTTCTAAGTAGCAGGACTCCTTGTCCTATAGGCCTATGGGGGAAGGAAATTTAGCCTTTAATATGACAATAATTGACAATGTGTATCACGTGTATGACTACCCATGTTTTAAAACCTGTGTGAAAGTATAATTTATGTATCAAAATTAAATGTAAATGTTCTGCTGAAGGGTTAAATTCTAAAAATAGGGGAACTGAGCTTGATAAAGACAACTGAATTATATGTATGTAACCTATATGTGACCAAAGGCGGCACTTGCAGATATGGGAAAGTATACATATATATTGTGGACCATACGAGGGTCAATTTAAAAGAGGCAAGCCCCACATCAACGTATAATAGCGTAGGTGTTAGGAGAAACATGCCTAACAACGAGGTTTTTAAGGCGTATAGGTGCCTTTGGAATGTAAAATTCTATACATGGCATATCATGATAGTAAATACCTTTAAGATGGCTGGTATGGGAATGGTGGCAACACTTGCAAAAAAGGCTGAGATGGCCACAGCAGGCCAGTCTTATGACACCTATAAGAAAGCATTACAGATAAACTTCTGAGCTTATGACATATAAAATATGATCTATGCAATATATAACTAATTGTCTTGGAATATTTATGTTTAAACATAGCATTGAGTGTATCACTATTTAAATGTAAATGTTCTGGAATGGTTGCCCCTAAATTAAAAACATGCGCTTCAGACTAGTAAAAACCTAAAACCAAATTATCATGATTATCACCTATGTGAAATTATATCTAAACGAATGGACAATATCGTTCATCCGAATGGATGCTTGTAACCATAGACAGATATTGTTCAGTCATATAGAATTTGGCATCAATTGCAAACACATATTCCACAGCTATGAAACACCCAAATAGAGAAAGGTACGAAAAGATTTAAACGAAAGGTAAGTATGCAGCACTTCTATGAAACTCACGAATGGAAAAACAGGCATGTTTTAATTTTTAACGAAAGGTAAGTATGCATGTTACGTCTAAAAAAAAAAAAACTCCCGAATGAAGGAAACATCACAAATGGACTTAAAACGAAAGGTCAGTATATAATACGGCTAAAAACTCCCAAACGGAGGAAACGACTCGAATGAAAACTTTAAATGAAAGGTAAGCATAAAGGGAGTCGACCCCGTTTTTTTTTAGGCCCGAACGTGGGAAAAGGCGCGAACGGCCTTTCCCACGTGTACCCACGCAAAGTGCCGGAAGATGGAGGAGGAGAGGTGTCGGGGGACCGGAGCCCTGTGAGGCCTTGAATTTCTCTGCTTTCCTCTGCTGGGAAACAGCAAAGAGTAGTCTACTGAGCCATGGAGACATATTCCATGAACTGCTTGCGCCTGTTGAATGCTAGAAACTTTGGACCGGAAGTCTTAGGTTGCTATGCCAACAAAAACACCTGAAAAACTAGCACGGTCCAAGTAAGAGGGTGATTGGGTTTTTATAGGTCCACGATATATTTAAACTCCTCCCACAAATACAGGCCTTTGGCCTTAAAATATATATATCATCATACTAAGTGTATTTTTTTTATTAATATATACAAACATTTTAATTTTTAGAATACATGTGTGTGTATATGTATGTGTATATATAAATGCATGTATGTATGTGTGTGTGTGTATATATATATATATATATATATGTGTGTGTATGTATGTATGTATATATATACACTGCTCAAAAATATAAAGGGAAAACTTAAACAACACAATGTAACTCCAAGTCAATCACACTTCTGGAAGCAACACTGAGTGACAATCAATTTCACATGCTGTTGTGCAAATGGGATAGACAACAGGTGGAAATTATAGGCAATTAGCAAGACACCACCAATAAAGACCACTTCTCAGTTCCTATGGTTCCTGGCTGATGTTTTGGTCACTTTTAAATGCTGGTGGTGCTTTCACTCTAGTGGTAGCATGAGGCGGAGTCTACAACCCACACAAGTGGCTCAGGTACACTTCAAAGAGAAGGGTTATCCGAATCGCTGCTTGAAAAAGGCGTATAAAAGAGCACTCCAGACTGAGAGAAGTGAGTTATTGTGTGATCTCCCGAAAAAGAAAGTGAATAGGGATGCTGGAAATATCTGCATGATTGCGACATTCGGTGTAGGGTGAGCCCACATGTTAATATCACGGCCAGGCGTGGACGCAATATTCGTGACTTACTGGTACCTAGCCATTTCTCCACCAAACCACAGCCGCGTGCCACTTGGTTGGGAGTCCCTCCAAGTGGCACATATGGCTGTGGCAGATGTGTGGCCTGCAAGTATATCCTCAAAGACTCTAAGACTGTCAGCAACAGTATAGGACAAGGCTCCTTTAAAATTAAAAACATTTTTAACTGTAATACAAAGGGCCTTGTATGTTTGCTGTTATGTTCATGTGGACAGAAATATGTGGGGGAAACATTTAGGGCCTTTAAAGATAGGATCATGGAACATGTAAGATCCCCTAGGAATCGTCTTGAGACACCTATCTCGAGACACCTCAAAGAATACCATCATGGGGATTCTAATAATCTTAGGTTCTGTGGACTGGAACTGGTAAAGAGGAATCCTAGACGTGGAGACTTTGACAAAATCCTAACAGAGGGAATCTAGGTGGATATACGATCTGAAGACACTTCAACCCCTAGGTTTGAATGAGGGCTTTTCTTTTGCCCCTTTTATATAATCATTGATATGAAGATTGTTTTCATTAATTTCTTCTCTGTCTATGTAATCTTTGGATACATTCTTTCTTTCATCATATAGCCAGTGGCGTACATACCGCGGTCGCATGGGTCGCGGCTGCGACAGGGCCTGGCCCACCATGACGTCATCTTCCGGCTCCGGTATCAGTACGCGGCGCGCGAGGGAGCTGAAGAGGAAGCACGCAGGGGAGAGTGCTCCCTCGCGCGCCCGCAGGACCAGCCAGCCGGGTGACACCACTGGACCCCAGGGAATCCCCTCAGCTCTCCCACAGGTAAGGGGGCTGGGGGGGATTAAATAAAAAAAAACAAAAAAAAGAAACCGTGAGTGTATGTTAGTGAATGTGTTAGTGTATGTTAGTTAGTGTGAGTGTGTTAGTGTGAGTGTATGTTAGTGAGTGTGTGTGTGTTAGTGTATGTTAGTTAGTGAGTGTGTGTGTGTTAGTGTATGTTAGTTAGTGTGAGTGTGTGTGTTAGTGTGTGTGTGAGAGTGTATGTTAGTGAGTGTATGTTAGTGAGTGTGTGTTAGTGAGTGTGTGTTAGTGAGTGTGTGAGTGTGTGTTAGTGTGTGTGTGAGTGTGTTAGTGTGAGTGTATGTTAGTGAGTGTGTATGTTAGTGAGTGTGTGTTAGTGTGTGTGTGTGTGAGTGTGTTAGTTTGTTAGTGTGTGAGTGAGTGTGTGTGAGTGAGTGTGTTAGTGTGTGTGTGAGTGTATGTTAGTGAGTGTGTGAGTGTGTTAGTGTGTGTTAGTGTGTGTGTGAGTGTACGTTAGTGAGTGTGTGTGTGTTAGTGTGTGTGAGTGTATGTTAGTGAGTGTGTGTGTATGTTAGTGAGTGTGTGTGTGTTAGTGTTAGAGTGTGTGTGTCTTAGTGTTAGAGTGTGTGTGTGTGTGTGTGTTAGTGTTAGTGTGTGTGTAAGTGTGAGTGTATGTTAGTGAGTGTGTGTGTGTGTGTTAGTGAGTGTGTGTGTGTTAGTGTTAGAGTGTGTGTGTCTTAGTGTTAGAGTGTGTGTGTGTTAGTATTAGAGTGTGTGTGTGTTAGTGTTAGTGTGTGTGTGTGTGTGTGTGTGTTAGAGTGTGCGTCTGTTAGTGAGTGTGTCTGTATGTTTGTCACTGAGTGTGTGTCTGTCAGTTAATGTGTGCGTGTGTGTCTTAAGCACTTACCTTTCTCCAGCGCCGGACTCCCTTGGCGCTGGGGATCTCTTCGCCCCGATCCGCCTCTCGGCTCCGAATGCGCATGCGTGGCAAGAGCCACGCGCGCATTCAAACCGCCCATAGGAAAGCATTACTCAATGCTTTCCTATGGACGTTCAGCGTCTTCTCACTGTGATTTTCACAGTGAGAATCGCAGAAAATCCTCTAGCGGCTGTCAATGAGACAGCCTCTAGAGGCTGGATTAACCCTCAGTGAAACATAGCAGTTTCTCTGAAAGCGATATTTCGGCTTTGACATGCGCACTGATTGCTTTCCCGTCAGACAGTCAGAGAGAGAGGGGGATCGCGAGAAGGTTCCGTTTCTCGTGCCGATATTTCGGCGCATGCACATTGACTTCATCCCCTCCCTGCGAGATGGATAGACTCCATTGCCCATTTTGGACCAATGATGGCTTCTAGTTGGTGGATGGGTGGCGCATATGAGGTATTTAATCGGTGAGGGGGGACCTCCTGATTTGGTTTGTTTGGCCCTTGAGAAAGGCAGTTAGACCACCGAAACGCGCGTCGGGCTTTTACCGATGTTGCCATCGTTGTTTTTATTACCCTAGTTAACTTATTTTGCAGTCTCTATTATGCTATAATGAGACTTTGGTTGGCCAGTTTCTGAGGCAGGAAGGGCATTGGGCTATATACAAAGGGTTGTTGGAAGTTACTCTTTCTCCCTTTATCTTTTCCACTATATGCTCTTCCCTGTCCTTTCGATTTCTGTTATACCTTTGCAGCACAATATACTGTTTCTGTTGTTTTTTAGTGATTATCTGCATGGCTCAGTGGGGTGGTTTTTGTGGGGGATCAGCCCGGTTGGTTACGGGGTGATCTTGCCTCATTTTTTCTCTTTATTCGTGCTATATGTAGGGTCATGCCCTTTTTGCCACCCCTTAACCCCTTTTTTTGTACTTCCTATTAGGTTTCTCTCTTAGGGAGTACTTGTTTCTACATAAGAAATATACATATGTCCATATACATAATTAAGTGTTCTTGCATAGCAAGACCACTTAATGTTATCTCACATATATATTATTAAGTGTTCTTGCATAGCAAGACCACTTAATGTTATCTCACATATATATTATTATTATTAAGTGTTCTTGCATAGCAAGACCACTTAATGTTATCTCACATATATATTATTATTATTAAGTGTTCTTGCATAGCAAGACCACTTAATGTTATCTCACATATATATTATTATTATTATTCTTATTATTCTTATTATAGCCAAATTTGCCACCCTAACTCCTCCCACAGTTTTTACACTACATAGACAAAAATATACCAAAACGTGCAGATTGTTCCCGATCGGATTGCTATTACTTTGTGGAACGTTTCGCCGAATGGTTCACGGAATATCGTCGTTCTTGTGGCGAAATTTGTCCCATAGGAATGAATGGCAAAGCTAGAGTGGGAGCTGGCAAAAGCTGAAAAATCAGGACATGATTTCTAAACTGCCACCACTCCCTCATTTTCAGGCCCACCTACACAAATCTTATATCAAAACGTTCAGCTATCCCTGCTGCCACTAGAAATGTCCACGGCTAAGCCATAGTCCTGATAGTTTTCACAATATGACCATTTGTTTGCAACTCACGCCTTCCATTGACATTCATTGAAACTCCACTCTGCAAAGCTCACATTTGAAGGGCAATTTCTAAACTGCGACTGTGCCTTCATTGTTAATATCTCAGAGACATACTATACATCAAAATGTAGGTCTGGGTCTTGTGATTCTCACAATATAAAGCTCTTCACTGTAGGATTTATAGTTTTTAAAATACGACCGTTTGAAGATGGCAACCGCCAAAATACTCTGACCTGTGCAAGGCTGCAGCAGCAAGTGATGTCATAGACAAAGCCTTTTACACCTGCTAATTTTTTATAACTGTATGTTTTAATGTAACTGTGAAGCACTTTGGGCAACAACATTGCAATTAAATGTGCTATATAAATAAATACTAACATTACTCCGCCCACTCTAGTTGTAGACTACTGATGGAGGCAAGAACACTTCACACAATTTCCCCAGAAATTGTAGCTTTTCTAGTTATTCTTATTATTCTTATTATAGCCAAATTTGCCACCCTAACTCCTCCCACAGTTTTTACACTACATAGACAAAAATATACCAAAACGTGCAGATTGTTCCCGATCGGATTGCTATTACTTTGTGGAACGTTTCGCCGAATGGTTCACGGAATATCGTCGTTCTTGTGGCGAAATTTGTCCCATAGGAATGAATGGCAAAGCTAGAGTGGGAGCTGGCAAAAGCTGAAAAATCAGGACATGATTTCTAAACTGCCACCACTCCCTCATTTTCAGGCCCACCTACACAAATCTAATATCAAAACGTTCAGCTATCCCTGCTGCCACTAGAAATGTCCACGGCTAAGCCATAGTCCTGATAGTTTTCACAATATGACCATTTGTTTGCAACTCACGCCTTCCATTGACATTCATTGAAACTCCACTCTGCAAAGCTCACATTTGAAGGGCAATTTCTAAACTGCGACTGTGCCTTCATTGTTAATATCTCAGAGACATACTATACATCAAAATGTAGGTCTGGGTCTTGTGATTCTCACAATATAAAGCTCTTCACTGTAGGATTTATAGTTTTTAAAATACGACCGTTTGAAGATGGCAACCGCCAAAATACTCTGACCTGTGCAAGGCTGCAGCAGCAAGTGATGTCATAGACAAAGCCTTTTACACCTGCTAATTTTTTATAACTGTATGTTTTAATGTAACTGTGAAGCACTTTGGGCAACAACATTGCAATTAAATGTGCTATATAAATAAATAATAACAGTTACTCCGCCCACTCCAGTTGTAGACTACTGGTGGAGGCAAGAACACTTCACAATTTCCCCAGAAATTGTAGCTTTTCTAGTTATTCTTATTATTCTTATTATAGCCAAATTTGCCACCCTAACTCCTCCCACAGTTTTTACACTACATAGACAAAAATATACCAAAACGTGCAGATTGTTCCCGATCGGATTGCTATTACTTTGTGGAACGTTTCGCCGAATGGTTCACGGAATATCGTCGTTCTTGTGGCGAAATTTGTCCCATAGGAATGAATGGCAAAGCTAGAGTGGGAGCTGGCAAAAGCTGAAAAATCAGGACATGATTTCTAAACTGCCACCACTCCCTCATTTTCAGGCCCACCTACACAAATCTAATATCAAAACGTTCAGCTATCCCTGCTGCCACTAGAAATGTCCACGGCTAAGCCATAGTCCTGATAGTTTTCACAATATGACCATTTGTTTGCAACTCACGCCTTCCATTGACATTCATTGAAACTCCACTCTGCAAAGCTCACATTTGAAGGGCAATTTCTAAACTGCGACTGTGCCTTCATTGTTAATATCTCAGAGACATACTATACATCAAAATGTAGGTCTGGGTCTTGTGATTCTCACAATATAAAGCTCTTCACTGTAGGATTTATAGTTTTTAAAATACGACCGTTTGAAGATGGCAACCGCCAAAATACTCTGACCTGTGCAAGGCTGCAGCAGCAAGTGATGTCATAGACAAAGCCTTTTACACCTGCTAATTTTTTATAACTGTATGTTTTAATGTAACTGTGAAGCACTTTGGGCAACAACATTGCAATTAAATGTGCTATATAAATAAATACTAACAGTTACTCCGCCCACTCTAGTTGTAGACTACTGATGGAGGCAAGAACACTTCACACAATTTCCCCAGAAATTGTAGCTTTTCTAGTTATTATTATTATTCTTATTATAGCCAAATTTGCCACCCTAACTCCTCCCACAGTTTTTACACTACATAGACGAAAATTTACCAAAACGTGCAGATTGTTCCCGATCGGATTGCTATTACTTTGTGGAACGTTTCGGCGAATGGTTCTCGGAATATCGTCGTTCTTGTGGCGAAATTTGTCCCATAGGAATGAATGGCAAAGCTAGAGTGGGAGCTGGCAAAAGCTGAAAAATCAGGACATGATTTCTAAACTGCCACCACTCCCTCATTTTCAGGCCCACCTACACAAATCTTATATCAAAACGTTCAGCTATCCCTGCTGCCACTAGAAATGTCCACGGCTAAGCCATAGTCCTGATAGTTTTCACAATATGACCATTTGTTTGTAACTCACGCCTTCCATTGACATTCATTGAAACTCCACTCTGCAAAGCTCACTTTTGAAGGGCAATTTCTAAACTGCGACTGTGCCTTCATTGTTAATATCTCAGAGACATACTATACAGCAAAATGTAGGTCTGGGTCTTGTGATTCTCACAATATAAAGCTCTTCGCTGTAGGATTTATAGTTTTAAAAATATGACCGTTTGAAGATGGCAACCGCAAAAATACTCTGACCTGTGCCAGGCTGCAGCAGCAAGTGATGTCATAGACAAAGCCTTTTACACCTGCTAATGTTTTTATAACTGTATGTTTTAATGTAACTGTGAAGCACTTTGGGCAACAACATTGCAATTAAATGTGCTATATAAATAAATAATAACAGTTACTCCGCCCACTCCAGTTGTAGACTACTGGTGGAGGCAAGAACACTTCACAATTTCCCCAGAAATTGTAGCTTTTCTAGTTACATAAATAATTTCATAAATATACACGTAGACTTTATATATATTAATATGTATATATATTTAAATTCTACATGCATATTTATGTAATATTTTTACGTAATTAAGTAATTTCTTTTTTCTAATTAATATCCTGAAATATACTCTTGAGTTGAGCCCTTTGTCAAAGTTTAAAACGTCAAGGAGTAAATAATACAATACAATGCAAGAAAAAGACATAAATAAGACCTACAACATATTTTCTTTTTTTTTTTTTTAAATATTGGGACATCTATTGAGATCTGGGAGATGGACAGAATCAATATCGCTTCTTTAATATATTAATTCAGAAATTAGGACTAGAGCCATTTTCGAAGAGTCATTATTAACGATTTATCCTATAGATGTATCTATGCCAGGGTTTGTTAGTTTTACTAAGGCATGGATATTCTATTCTTTATAGTAATCAAACCATTGTATCCATATTTTATTATGAGCCAATATTGTTATCTCTAAAATAAACCGCCTTTCCCATTAGACCTTGATATTGGATCTGGGTTACAATCTCTGTTATAGAGGGAGATATTTTCTGTTTCCATTTTCTGGCAATACAGAGTTTGACAGCCATCAAGTCATGTATAGTCAAGTACTGAGAAGATTTATCCATTTTTGGGAAGTCTAGATGGAATAAAAATCTTTCTGGAGATAGAATAATATTTAATTTTAAATCGATAAAGAGTTTAGATACTTCTAATTTAAGAATATCCAACCCTGTACAGTCCCACCAAAGACGTTTCAATAAGCCACTTTCATTACTACATCGCCAACAGAGATTTGAAGAGTTCCCATCTAGAAATCATATTAAATTTTACTTCCTGGTTTAATATTGCTAAAGATCTTCTAACTACTTTTTTTTTTTTATTCTTTATATTTGTTCCACTCACAAGCATGAGAGAACTGTTGCATGAAAATAAGGTAACATCACATTGTAGAACATTAAATGCATTAACATGTGCTTTGGACATCTTGTGTAATGGCCTGTGTATGTGGCTTGTGAGAGGAGGGGTTGTTTGGTATGCTGGGTGTGTATTAGGGCCTACCATCTGACCTTGCGTCTGATATCTGTCGGGAGGATTACTGGGGGACCGGGTGAGTCTCAGGGCAGAGGGCATTCGGGTTAAGAGGTGTGACGTCTGTATGATATATATATAGTGGTCGTGTTGGGCTGTGGTGCGGGTGCAAGGGGGGGTCGGTGACAACTGTGGGGTGAGTCTGGGGGCACCCCAGATTGTGCTTGTCTGCTGTGGGATTGCTTGCAGGTGGTCATGTCGTGGGGGGAGGGGCTGGTCTCCTCAAGTTATGTGTCCGAGTGTCTGTTGATGGCATGGGCCTTGCTATACGCCTGTGCTGGTGTAAAAAAATAATGATGAATAATAGAGAATAATAATACTGAAATAGAGATCGAGAAGTGAGAGGGAGCATTGTCCAATAAAGAAAAAGAAAAGCAAAAGTCAAAACATCTTTGGGTCTCTGTGTTTTGTGGTCCAGGTTCAGGGACCTGAGTGGTCTGGAGTCAGGCCAGTCCTTTCTCAGGTTGTGATTGCTGCATATGCTTCAGCCGTACCTTTCCTTGGTACAAATGTTTTGCTAGTTGTCGGGTTCCCTGGATGTGTTGCTGGACCCATTCCGCTAGTGTCCGGTTGGGGCGAGGGGTTGTCTGCTAGGCCCAGTTGGCTTAGGAGGTTGAAGATCTATTTTTAGTCTCTCCAAAGAGGATTTTATCAAAATGTGAATTACATTATCAATTACTACATTTTTTAAAAGCTTTTTATCAACCCAAAAAAGATTGAAATGGTCAAAAGTATCACATAGGCTCTTTTCATATATATACCATGCTTTCAGCTTTGATTTATTGTTTCCCCATTCTAAGTATTGTGGATGGTAAAGAGGATTCAGGGTTTGTTAGAGTCAAAATTATGTTGTCTGTTTGTTCTTGATTACCTAAACTCACCCCAGTTATATTATGGTATTTGTCTTATATACGCTGCCAGTGGCTCAATAGAAAGAATATAAAGAAGAGGTGCCAATGGGCATCCCTGACAAGTTCCATTTGTATTGGTAAACCAAACAGAATCTAAACCGTTGCCATATATTTTTGCAATAGGAGAAGAGTATAAAGACATTTTTAAATCTTTAAAAAGTCCCTCAATCCCAAACGCGGAAAGTGTAGCTGATAAAAATTTGCAATTTACCCTGTTGAATGCCTTTTCGGCATCGACTGCTATAAAAACTGTAGAGATAGATTTTTTTTTTTTACCAACTTCTATCATCATATTCAGAATCTTATGAATATTGTCGTAAGCTGATCTTCCACTTATAAAGCGAGATTGATCTAAATTAATTAGATCTGGAATTATCTGGGTCTGCTAGGATTTTTTAAAATCTTTTAACATCAAGGTTAATGAGAGAGATCGGACGGTAATTGGATATATAATGTAGATCTGTCCCGGGTTTTGGGATTAGGGAGATCGTAGCTTTTAAAATTTCAGAGGAAAAGCTATTGAAAATTGTTAAGTCTAGAAACGTTTTTAATAGTAGAGGGGTTATTACGTCTCAAAGGATTTAAACAAATATGCTGTAAATCCATCCGGACCAAGTGCTTTCACATTACTAAGCTTGTATAATTGTATATAAAGGTCTGCTATATTTGCACCTTTTAGTCTCCCTGATTTTAGCTCCTATTTGAATTAGGTTCCCCCTCATAACACATTTAAAAGTTAGCCATAACGTTTCATTAGAAACTTGTTCATTATCATTATTTTGCCATATTTTTTAGATACCGTATATACTCGAGTATAAGCCGAGTTTTTCAGCACATTTTTTGTGCTGAAAAACCCCAACTCGGCTTATACTCGAGTCAATAGTCTGTATTATGGCAATTTGCATTGCCATAATACAGACAGGGGCTGTGGGGGCTGTCAGAGAGTTTACTTACCTCTCCTGCAGCTCCTGTCAGCTCTCTCCTCCTCCGCGCCGTCCGTTCAGCACCTCGGTCAGCTCCCAGTGTAAGTCTCGCAAAAGCCGCGGCTCTCGCAAGACTTACACTGTGAGCTGGCAGAAGAGCTGAACGGACGGCGCAGAGGAGGAGAGAGCTGACAGGAGCTGCAGGAGAGGTAAGTAAACTCTCTGCAGCCCCCACAGCCCCCCACTGAACTACCAATGCTGGACCACCAGGGAAGGAGAGCCCCCCTCCCTGCCATGTATCAAGCAGGGAGGGGGGACGAAAAAATATAATCATACAATTTTAAAAATAATAAAATAATGAAATTAAATATAAAAAAAATAATAAGAAGAAATAATAATAAAAAAAAATATTAACATAATTAAAAAAATAATAATAAAATTGCCCACCCCCCACCAAGGCTCTGCATCACACACACACACACACACACTGCATTCATACACACACACTGCATTCATACACACACTGCACTCATACACACACACTGCACTCATACACACACACTGCACTCATACACACACTGCACACATACACATACTGCACTCATACACACTGCATTCATACACACACACTGCATTCATACACACACACTGCACTCATACACACACTGCACTCATACACACACTGCACTCATACACACACACACACTGCACTCATACACACACACTGCACTCATACACACACTGCACTCATACACACACTGCACTCATACACACACTGTATTCATACACACACACACTGCACACATACACATACACACACTGCACTCATACACACACTGCACACATACACACACACACACACTGCATTCATACACACACACTGCACTCATACATACACACTGCATTCATACACACTGCACACATACACATACTGCACTCATACACACACTGCATTCATACACACACTGCACTCATACACACACACACTGCATTCATACACACACACACACACACACACACTGCATTCACACACACACACACACACACACACACTGCACTCATACACACACACACTGCATTCATACACACTGCATTCATACACACACTGCACACATACACACACTGCACACATACACACGCTGCACTCATACACACACGCTGCACTCATACACACACGCTGCACTCATACACACACGCTGCACTCATACACACACACTGCATTCAATATACACACACTGTAAATAAATATTCAATTAATATATTTTTTTTAGGATCTAATTTTATTTAGAAATTTACCAGTAGCTGCTGCATTTCCCACCCTAGTCTTATACTCGAGTCAATAAGTTTTCCCAGTTTTTTGGGGTAAAATTAGGGGCCTCGGCTTATATTCGGGTCGGCTTATACTTGAGTATATACGGTACTTCCTGTTTTTTTCAGATGTTATAATTGATTCATTTAAATGCCACTGAGGTCTAAGATTGTATTCTGGATTGTTTTCCAATACTACACTATTAGGGGCATGGTCGGACCCAACAATAGGTCCAATTTCCGAACTTGGAAATTTCCTCAGATTTGCCATATCTGTTAGAAAGAAATCTATTCTAGAATAACTTAGATGGACTTTAGATAGGAAAGTAAAATCTCTTTCATTCGGATGTTGTATCCTCCATATATCAAATAACCCAAAGTCAGCAAGAAAATCCTGGAACCAAGTATACCTCTTTTTTATAAGGATAGTTTAATTGTTTAAGATCCCTAGATCTTCTGTCCAATTTTGGATCCTGGATGGTGTTCCAATCCCTTCCAATTAATAATACCCATTTTTTTATTTTTTCAATCTTTCCGAAGAGTTTCCTATAGAGCATATAAATTGACCAGAGTATAAATAATATCATTCAATTTATATATAAGAATTACAAATCTTCCTGATGGATCTTTTTCTATATAAATTTCCTCAAACTTAAACCTAGATGAACAAATAATGGCAACTCCTCTTTTCTTTTTATCTAACATGTTAGCATTTATCATGTATGAGAATCTAGAATAGTTCCACAAATTCTTTTCCCCTTCTTTCCAGTGTGTTTCTTGAACAAAACACAAATCAATCTTATCCTCTATCAACATTATATAGAGAAGGCCTCTTTTTACAGGAGAATTCAAACCCTGTGCATTTATAGATGCAATTTTAATTGCCATCGTTACTCATAGTTGCTAATGTCTCTCGAAAAATTGGCTCTTAAATTTTCAACAAGACTCGTCCATTCACATACTACATAAGCAATTATACCATTGCAATATAATATAACAAACAAACAATATACCACCATAACTGGATAGTACATATTGTACAGGTAGTTACCCTGAGAGGAATCTAAACATACAAACCGCCCCAAAGAAAATAAAATTAAAAAATCTCAGGGAAATTCAATCGCTGGTGGCGATCTACAGCCAGGTAGTTAGTTATGAGTCATACTCCAATGAGAAATATACAAAATTTTAAACCCCTCACTCGCATTTGGTCCGCATTTTTCTAAAGCAATGTAGAAGGTAATATAGGAAGCAATATAGAATGTAATGTAAAATGCAATGTAAAAGGAGGGGAGGGGAACAATGTTCAAGAGACCAGATAACCACAACGTAATAAATATCAAACAGAACTATACGTTCTCTAGATATACCTATGTAATTATAAAAAAAAAAAAATATATATATATATATATATATATATATATATATATATATACATATATATATATATACTAAGTGAAACTTGATGTGTATTCAATCGTGCTATATTATGTAGGATTATATATATTCGAGTGTTATATGAGGAGTACATTTCCTCCTTTTCACCTTTAATGACATTTCTATGGTTTGAAAAAAAATGAATTTAATTTTTTTTATTTATAAATATAAACTTGTGCTATCATATTTATTATTAAAGTGAACCATCATTACTTCTCAAATTACTAAAGTGAATTTATATGGTTTTTTTCCCCTATGACCCAAAAGATTATTTCTCACATCTCTTCAACTCATCGCATATTATTTTATACACAAATTATTAGATATATATAATTATTATTTGAATATTTTATGACACTAAAGTAAAAGATATAAAACACTTTTTACTTTAGTGTCATAAAATATTCAAATAATAATATAAATTAAAAATAGAGATGTCCCGAACTGTTTGCCAGTGAACATAGCTTGTTCGCGGTCGCGAACATATGCGATGTTCGGTCCGCCCCCTATTCGTCATGGAGGTGGTCTGGGAGGGAGGGTCTGCTGCTGATTGGCTGGAATGTGTCTGCTGACTGGGAGGTACAGGGTCAAAGTTTACTCAATGATGACGAATAGGGGGCGGACCAAACATCACATATGTTCGCGACCGCGAACAAGCTATGTTCGCGACCGCGAACAAGCTATGTTTGCCGGTGAACAGTTCCCGGCGAACTGTTCGGGACATCTCTAATTAAAAAACATATAGGTGTATAATACCATAAGTTTGTATAAGAGAACTACCATAGTTTAATATGTAGTAGTGATCCCATAATTCTTTAAAGTTTTAAACCTTACATAGATATTATTTTTAAATGTATTATATAGACTCCTAATTTAATATTTCGAAGTATTCTCTGAATTTACTATTATTGCCACCTTGTTCCCCTCCTATATTTTGTTGCTTTCCTTTTTTAGATGAAATTAATTAAATAATTCTATAATTTTTTTTAGTCTAGAAAGTTCTTCAGTAGGATCTTTAATAGAAAAACTCTTGCTATTATCAGGAATTATCAGTCTAGTGGGAAAACCCCATGTGCAGCTTATATTTTTGGATCTCAATTGCAAGGTTAGGTCTTTAAATCATCTTCTGTTTAATCTTGTTGCCAAAGAGAGATCAGGGAAATCCAATAAGTTTCCAAACTTCTCATTGTTTAGATTTGGGTGGAATCTAAACTGTTTCAATAATTCATCTTTCACTGTGAAGTTTAGAAACCTTACTATCACATCTCTGGAGGTAGAATTTTTTTCTTTTTCTGGATCTAAAGATCCTATAGCATCTCTCTATTAGAGAAGGCATTAAGAGAGAGGGATTGACAAACTGAACAATGAATCCTTTAGTATAATCAATTAAATTCTCTTGTTTAATTTCTTTGGATATACCTGTAATTCTTATGTTATTTCTACGCGATCTATCCTCAAATTCTATTAATTTATTATTTTTAAGAGTTATATTTTGTGATTGTAATGATGCAATCTCTAATCTCATTTTTTTTCACATTTTTGATTTTGTTCAACGATTTTAACATTGAGAGTAGAAATCTCTTTTATTAACTCCGAAATGTTTTAATTGATGTCGTTTTTTATTTCCCCATCCTGGTCGTCCTTCATTTTAACTTTGATTTGATATAATATCCGTAGGTAAATCAGAACCTTCTAAGGTTGTAGCTTTTGAACCTGAGTCCACCAAAGGAGGAGGGGATATAGATCTCCTCTGAGATTTATTAGGGTTCGTCTTTTGGGAGTAAAAAGTGCTAATAGGTTTATTTAATTCTGTCTTATCTGCTGGGGAGGTTTCTTGGGGATGTATATCGGTATTGATACTAAATAAAATGAAGGGGCAATATCAAGCTATGAATGAAGATGTAAATTCACTTAGCCTTCCAAGTTTGTTTTTTCCTCTCTCTTTTCCACCTTCTTCTCCTCTTGTTCTCCTTCTTCTTTCCTTCTCTGCCTTATAATAAACTTCCAATAGCTTTTAGAGATTATTACTCCCAATCTTCTATGTTATTAAAGAGCTAGTTTAGTCAGGGAAGTACAATTAGGGCAGTAAGTATCTAGTTTGCTATCAATTAAACTAAAGGTATTTCATGCCCCAGAAATGCAACATAAAATCACTTTAACTGAAAAAAATACGTATATATCTATGAGGCAGTGTGTTTTTCCCTACACAAATTGTTTCTGATACCAGATGCAGTCTATAGACACAGTGTATAAATATCCAGCTTTGCTGTCGGTTAAAATTGAATAGTATCAAGTTCTAGAAATGCAACATTGTATGTTTAGTATCGTTTAACTGCAAAAGATACATGTGTACTTTCCTGACTCAAGATATTTTCTAATATAACTTAGTCTGTAGAAAGATTTATAACGTAGCTGCAGTTCAAGATTGTCTCAAGTCTGTAAGACCGAGTGATCCTTATTTTGCTCAAATTAATTCCTTAGTGGCTACTAAAAAATAACTGGACATACCCCATATTGAATACCCTGGGTTGTCTACTTTTCAAAAAATATATGGTTTGATGGGGGTAAATTACATTTGCCAGCTTCAAAAATTTATTTTATATATGATTTTATAGTGAATTCCCTCCCCGTGACTGAACTTTTAAAGGTTTTTGTTCTTAATAATCTTTGTGTCATACAAGCTTTGCATTTGTTGCAAAAATTAAACCCCCTACTTCCATTTGTTAAAGTGCTTTTACGTATATTTATCAGGGCGTAGCTGGGGGCCAACATGCTTTTTAGCGTCCTTGCCTTTTTAAAAATCATAGGTGCCTTTTTTGGAAGTACTTTCCCTAAAATTGGGTCTCTTAATAAAATATCCCAATGTTTATTTAGGATTTTCTTAATTTTATGATGTTGTGTATTAAATTGGGTAATAAAAGCATATTTATAGTCATCTTTTTGTTCTTTATCTTTTTTCTTTCTTTTTATTAACTCTTTCCTATTCAATTCTCAAATTCTTGTTGATTCTATTTTTAGAGCCCTTTTTTCATACTTTTTTTACGTCAATTTATTGAAAAAATATTTTGCCTGATCTTGATAGTCTGTGTCCTTAGAACAGTTCATTCTAATGTGAATCAGTTGACTCTTGGGTATATTCTCATGATGGCAACTCTTTTTGTGTATAAAACTATTCCCTTCAGTTTCTTTGAAATAGCACTTTGATTGGACCTCACCGTCTTCAATATAAAATGTTGTGTCTAGAAAATGTATACAGTTAGTGTTATATGTGTGTGTGAATTTCAAACCATAATTATTATTATTAATGTATTCTAAACTTTTCCAGCTCACTTTGGGCTCCTAGCCAAATTAATAATATGTTGTCTATAAATCGTTTCCAGAGGACCAGTTTCGCAGCCCAGCTATGCCCCCTCCACACGGAGTTGGCTTCCCAATCTCTCATGTATGTGTTGGCATAGCTGGGAGAAAACCTGGTCCCAAAGGCTGTACCTATTTGTTGTAGGTAGAAAATATAGTTGAACAGAAAATAATTGTGGTGCAGAATGAAATGTATGCCATCCAATAAAATCCCTTAAAGGACCAATATAGGCACCCAGACCACTTCAGCTCAATGAAGTGGTCTGGTTGCCAGGTCCCTCTAGGGTTAACCCTACCTGCTGTAAGCAGAGAAACTGCTATGTTTACATATGGGTTAATCCAGCCTCTGTCTCATTGACAGCTGGTAGAGGCACTTCCGCGCTTCTCACTGTGATTTTCGCAGAGAGAAGATGCCAGCGTACATAGGAAAGCATTGAGAATACTTTCCTACGGACTGACTAAATGCGTGCGCGGCTCTTGCCATGCATTCAGCCGATGACGTCCAAAGGAGAAGGAGAGTCCTCAGCGCCGAGGGAGCCCGGCGCTGGAGAAAGGTAAGTGTTTAACCCCTTCCTCCTCCTTCAGCCCGGCAGGAGGGGGGCCATGAGGGTGGGGCACCCTTAGGGCACTATAGTGCCAAGAAACCGAGTTTGTTTTCCTGGCACTATAGTGGTCCTTTAAAGTGCTTTGTATGTGAATATCTTCATTTGCATTTTTTTCCACTGCTGCAATACCTAAATAATGTTTGATGGTGTGCAACAATGTAACATCAATTGTCACCTATATGCAGTCTATTGCCCATCTTTTGTTTTCCATTAATTCCAAAATATGGGAGGAATCCCTTATGTAAGAGGGTGCCTCTTGAGCATATTTCTGCAAGTGATGACTGCCTCTCTGCTATTTCTAACTGGTGGATGCCCACTTCCTTTGACTCAACTTGACCAAAACTGAAATTCTGGTCTTTCCGCCCTCCCTCAAGTGTTGCTACTCCTGTGTCTGTCTCCCTCCAAGTCAACGGTGCTACCATCAGCTCCACCATGCAGGCTCGCTGCCTAGGTGTTCTCTTTGACTCCAAACTCTCCTTCACGCCTCATGTTCAGTCGATCGTCAAATCCTGTCGCTTCCATCTCAAACATTGTGTGCATCCAACCCTACTTAACGCAAGATGCAACTAAGGTGCTGGTCCATTCCACTGTCCTTTCTCGCCTTGACTACTGTAATCCACTTCTCAGTGGTCTTACGTGCTCCCAACTTGCGCCGTTCCAGTCCATACTGAATGCGGTGGCGAGGCTCATCTTCCTTTCCGCCCACACATCCCACACCTCACTCTTCTGTCAGTCCCTTTATTGGCTTCCTGTAAGATATAGGGCTTAATTTAAAATTCTGGTTCTTGCTTTCAAATCTCTACATAATGCTGCTCCCACCTATCAATCCTTCCTAATACACAAGTATGTCCCATCTAGGTCCTTACGCTCTGCTGAAGACTTACGTTTATCTTCTGTCCTTACTCCCACCTCTGAGGTTTGGCTTCAAGACTTCTCGAGGTCTGCATGGTTCCTGTGGAACTCACTACTTTCCTCCATTATATGCTCACCCAGCCGCCACTCCTTCAAAAAAGCATTACAAACTCACTTGTTCATAAAAGCGTATCAATTAAACTGTTAATAGCTCCCGACTGATTCCTCTATTGCAACTGTCATTAGTCTAGTACTATCCTTACCTTTTTGTGTCCCTTTACCCCACTCCCTCTAGCATGTAAGCTCATTGAGCAGTGCCCTCAACCCCTCTGTTCCTGTGAGCCCAACTTGTCTGGTGTAATGCTTGCTTGGTAACAATATGGAACACAACTGCAGATAACTGATTCTTTGATTTAATGGATAAGAGTGGGGATAATGATTTGATTTAGTACATGTACTGTGTCTTTAAATAATTGGTAGATGATAAGCAGCAGCAGAACTTGCAATTATATTAGGAGAAGGCAATAGTTAGTCCATGGCAGAGAGAGACTTTCCAAAGGCAGAATTAGTTCAGTAGGTTGCAGGATATATTAGTTAGATTGAAGCAATAGAGAGTAGGCAGAATTGCAGAGCAGTCAGAATCCAATTCTGGATGAGGAGTACTACTTAGCTTTGTTGGGGTGGCAGTCCAGGCTTGCTCAGCTTGTTTCCCAGAGAGAATGAAGAATCTTGGCAGGTAAGAGGAGGTCCTTGGTCCAATCCGTGGTCGAGGTGAGGAGAAGGTAGGTCAGCGTTTTTCCAGTCCGTTTCCGGTACACAGAGAAGGTAGTAGAATGTTGTCTTGCCGGTTTCAAATTTCGCGGGTAGGCTTTCATTAATCCAGCGTTTTGACATTGACGCAGTCTCCCTGTGTAGCGTGGGGGAGACCGCGTCAGAGAAGGGGGCGTGGTCGAGCTCCGTCTACCCGGAAGTCTCAGGGTAGCGGATGCCGGCAGGTAGGACATGACATCTGGTTACAACTACATGTTTGTTCGTCCACCCACTGTAAAGCGCTGCAGAATTTGTTGGCACTATATAAATAATAACATAATAATAATGATCAATAAACTCAGACAGATGTGCAGTTATTGAGTTAATCCCACTGATAATGGGCTTTCCCGGGGGTTCTATAGAATTTTTATGCAACTTAGGAAAAAAATAAAAAATTGGAATTACTGGGTATTTATTAAAAAGGTACTCAACATTCTTTTTAGATATTATATTTTTATAAAATGCAGAGTTTAACAGTATTTCTAGCTCATGGTTACATTCTATCGTAGGGTCTTGTTCTAATTTCAGATTTGTGTTCTGATCCCCCAAGATCCTGTTGGCCTCTCTCAAATAATATTCATTAGTCATTATAACAATTGCACCCCCCTTATCATCCTCTTTAATAATGATGTTATCCATTCCTTGTAGTTTACGAATACTTAAACTTGTTTTTATTTTTGTTTTGCTGAGATTCTAGTAATTCCATATCGCAGCATACCATACTACTGAATGTTTCTAAATAATGACCTTTTTGGCCTATAGGATAAAAATTTGACTTTTTAAAAAAAATTATTTTCTTTTATGTTTGTATCTACGGGTGAATTATCTCCTTCTTTCTCATTCTTTAAAAAAATATATTTTTAAAGTAATTTTTCTAATATATTTTTGGAGATCTATATACGTTTTAAAATAATTCATATTTTCACTTGGTGCGAATTTTAAACACTTCCTAAGTGCTTGCATATCATCCTGTCATGATTACAAATTGAATCAGCACGCAGAACTGTGTCACACCTAGTCAAAATACTAGCTAAGGTAAGGAACACAGATTTAGACACATCGATGAGGGAAAGCCAAAAGTACCAGAATTGAGGGAAGTCAAAACAAAGCCAAAGTCAAATACTAGACAATCAGGATCAGGATCAGGAACGCACTCTCGGATTACCATCAGGATGAAACCACGACAGGGCAATGAGCAGAAGGAGAATTGGATTGAAATACCCCTCCTATGGATCCGATTGGCTATAACCGGCCTTTGACCCCAGTAGCAATTACCAGGTTTCCATGTGCATGATTGCTGCTCGGCACAACTTTTCCTGTCCGGACGGTAATGCTGCTCAGCACAACTTTTCCTGTCAGGATGGTAAATGCCTTTAACCACATTTGTATGTGCGGATGAATACGTGCCATGGCCTAGTGTTGGCACAGTTAGTTACTAGAAAATGCAGGTCGGAACTGCCACACTATATTCAATGCCTACTCTCCAGTACACTATCGGAAAAGCACGCAAAGAACCTGATGGCATCTTTAGACTTCACAGATCATCATGTGTACCTGCGGCATCTAATAGGAACGTTGATCTAAGTTGTGACTTTGGAAGAAAAAATGACTTGTTGCAGCAATACGTGATAAGACTTAATTTCCATTCGAAAACTACAGGCTTCTTTTTCCTTCAGCACTTATGTTGTTTCACATTTACTTGGAGACAATTAATGTGTTCAATCACTACACAGCTGAAAGTGACAGAGATAAATTACAGATGGGGTCCCAACAGGACTTTGCTACCCAAAAGGGATGAGTTCCAACACAGGCTAACATCAACGACTGACTCCGGGCCCTCGGACATACCCTTTAAAACTGGGATGGTGACTTAATCATCTGTCTCCACACACTGCTGAGACTCAACCACAATCACACCCTTTGTCACTTGGAAATTTAGCAGCAATGGGTGACTTGCTAGTGATTACATCATTACTATTATTTTAAGTTGGTTGTTATGCCAAATGTATTGTGTATGCCTGAGTTAACCATATAGACACCTGTTTCTGATGCCATATTGATGCCTTTAGGTATTCTGTACCTACACCATAGCATAGGACATAGGTGGCACAGTCGTGGTTGACTCTGACCAACTTTATTCCCCTTTCTGCATGGGGGTTAGTGAGCCCAGTATGTCTTATGGTGGAATTATCATGGGGTTGTTACCCTAACATACAGGAAATGATGAAAAACACAAATAGAGGTACTAAAATGACGTATTACCGGGCCTTAGAGGGGTCGGACTTTACATAATAAAGATAGAGAAAAAGTCAGTAAAAGCCACGGTCAGGATAATAGAAATATGGATATAGACTTACTGTAAGTACTATACGTGCATCAAGGCAGAACTATGATAAGGCACTGAACAAGGGCCCAAATAAACTTTATATAAGTACACTATTCTGCTTGGTCCATGTCATCTCTCTGACTCCAAAAAGTATGATAATGGTAGCAGCACAGGCACATGGAGCAGGTAAGTTTCTTACAGGAATACACAATACTGCAATTCTAACATTTCACATTATTATCTCACCTGTTCATACCACAGTTTCAGAATTGGTGGACATTTTAATTTCTTTAATAATGAATGTTAGGAGCAGTTATAACAGGTGTCTGATTCTCACTTCAATACGTAAGTCAACTGAAATATTTCATATGTTGTATTAATAAAATGAGGTATAAATAATCTCTAAATACTCTGTTTATTTAACATGTCTAAGTTATTGGGACTTTTTATATACAAGTGCTGTTAACATGTAAGCTAAACATTTAACTTAATAAACGATAAAGTACAACAATAAAAAAACGAAAACTCTTGTATATGCTTCCTTTTCTTTGAAATTGTATCATTCTTTCTCCTAATAAATTATTTTTAAAATACACATATTCTGCAGTACATAGATAGATAAATGGCACATTCACACCATTTGGTTTACAGATCAAGTGAGAAGAAGTAATCAATAGAGGTAAAAAAGAAGGAGCAGTACAAAAACCTATAGTTATTTATTATATATTAATTATATATGTGATATAGAATTATAGCCATTTTTTTTTTACGGGCTACTCCTTTTGTTCTCTTCTATTGGTCAGTTCTTACTTCTGTAAATAAAATCAAAATGTAGTGGCTGTCCAGTAACCATTAATCACCTAATTTTCTATCAAACATATTTTTTTTTGATGCCACAGATGGAACTCTGAATCACAAAACACGCTAAATGGTCCTTCAGTTGTCCTCTACATTTGTGTCATGATTAGCCCATAGAACTGGGGATTTCAGACAAATCACTGATCTCTCAAAATTCGGACAAAATCACTATCCATTTGAAACATAATGCACAAAATAGCCTAAGTATATTAACTGACCATTAAATTACTGACTTTTCTTTTTACACAAGAGGGAAAATTTTACTTACTAAAAACCCCACTATAACACTTGCAACATGCTCGAACTGTAAGAAAAACTATTCAAAATTAGCCTAAATGTTTCCATACATCCTAAACTGTCAGTGACTGAGGACCGAAGACCAGGAGGGGGCCCAGCGGCTTGCTCAGTATGCCGCTGCATGCGTGGCCCATCCTGTCTGCCCGGCCAGCAATCGCAGTGTGCAGAGCTGCAGACTATGTGTCTCGCAAGAACTGGCCAATCGGAGCGTTGCCGCGGATTACCACGGCAACGCTCTGACGGGTCTCACGAGACACATGGTCTGCAGCTCTGCGGAGCTGCAGACCAGATATAATGGCCACCGGACCAGTAGACAGCCCACACTGGACCACCAGGGAACAAAAAAAAGTTATTTAGTCTTACCCTACCCATAAACCTAACCCTACCTCTACCCCAACAACTAACCCTACCCTAACCCTACCCCAACCACTAACCCTACCCCTAAACCTAACCCTACGCCTAACCCTACCTCTATCACAACCACTAGCCCTACCCTAACCCCAACCTTCTCCTGTTTTGCCACTTTCAGAAATCCAAAGCACTTCAGCACCCCTGAAATTCGGCAATTCGGTTTGGCATTTTAAAATTCGGCACTTCGGACATTTGAAAGCATCTGAATGTCCAAATTTGCATTCGGAACGAAACAAATTGCACATGTCTATTGTAAATTAACTGGTAAACAAACTCAGGCTGGAGCTGCTGCAAAGCCTGCCGCAGAGACGTACTAGGAATGGCAGATGGATTACTGTAGGATCTGGTAGACTTAGAGTTGTGGATAAAAGGCATATTGCACAGTCTATTGCTCTACATAATTCATTTTTAGCACTTTCAGAGTGTAATGGTGTTATGGAGACAGGCTCAGGCACCAAGTGTAGTGGTGTTATGGAGACAGGCTCAGGCACTGAGGGTAGTGGTGTTGTGGAGACAGGCTCAGGCACTGAGGGTAGTGTTGTTGTGGAGACAGGCTCAGGCACCAAATGTAGTGGTGTTGTGGGGACAGGCTCAGGCACCGAGTGTAGTGGTATTATGGAGGCAGGCTTGCAGACTATGGTGAGGCCTAATAGAAAGCAGTTGTTGTTGGGGGAATTCTATCATAAGAGATGTGGAGCTGGTACAATGGTGGTCTTGTGAGATGTCTTCCCGGAGCTACTGCTCACAGAGACAGGAGACGTATTTGTAATATTGTTAAGCGAGCAAAGCAGGAAGGGGAATTGGATGTACTTGTCTATCTAGGGACAAATGACTTGACCTGCAATGAGGTTTCAGAGGTAAAGGATGTTTTTTGTGTTTTTGCCAATGATAAACGGCAGGTTTCTTCCACACTGTCATTCTCTGAAGTTCTGCCTGTGCATAACACTCAGAATGAGAGGGGGATGCGTATTAGGGACATTAACTTGTGGCTTAGTGAATGGTGTCGGGAGCAAGGATTTGGCTTAATTTCTCATGGTAGCTCTGTTTGGAATGGAAATTAACTGTACAAAAAAGATGGTTTGCATCTTTCTCAAAGGGGAACAAGTGTTCTCAGTGAGCAGTTCAGAGCTTTTGCTAGGATATATTTAAACTAGGGGGGGGGGCACAAGGGTGATAAATAGTGATGTACCGAACTGTACCGCTGGCGAACAGTTCCTGGCGAAATTAGCGTGTTCGCGTTCGCCACGGCGGGCGGACACATGCGCAGTTCGATCCGCCCCCTATTCGTCATCATTGGGCAAACTTTGACCCTGTGCCTCTCGGTCAGCAGACACATTCCAGCCAATCAGCAGCACTCCCTCCCTTCCACACCCTCCAACCTCCCTCCCAGCATCCATTTTCGATTCATTCGGAAGATGCATGCTTAGTGAGAGGAGGGAAAGTTTAGCTGCTGCTGATTAGATAGGAAAATTGATAGCTAGGCTAGGGTATTCAGTGTCCACTACAATCCTGAAGGACTTATCTGATCTCTGCTGTAAGGACAGCACCCCAAAAAGTCCTTTTTAGGGCTATAACATCAGGCTGCTTTTTTTATTTTTTTTCCTGTGTAATGTAATTGCAGGTGCCTGCCTGCCAGCTTCTGTGTGAGGTTCACATTGGATACTGTGCCTATTTGCCCAGTGCCACCACTCATATCTGTTTTAACAATTGGTTAAGCTTTACATTTAAAATAAATATTTTTTTTTCACTGTAATAGAAGAGCAGTTGCCTGCATGCCAGCTTCTGTGTGAGGTTGGATGCCTTGCCCATTTGCACAGTCAGTGCCACCACTCATATCTGTTTTAACAATTGGTTAAGCTTTAGATTTAAAATAAATAAAAAAAATTCACTGTAATAGAAGAGCAGTTGCCTGCCTGCCAGCTTCTGTGTCAGGTTGGATGCCTTGCCCATTTGCACAGTCAGTGCCACCACTCATATCTGTTTTAACAATAGCTTAAGCTTTAGATTTTAAAGAAATCATTTTTTTTCACTGTAATAGAAGATCAGTTAGTTGTCTGCAAGCATCTGGGTGTCAGGCCTACTTCAGCGTGTGCTCTGCAGACCTGTGCCAGCGTGCTTTGACAGTTGCCAATCATATCTGGTGTCTCTATAGCGTGCTTTTACAACCAAAATTTAGTTTCCACTGTAATAGAAGAGCAGTTGCCTGCCTGCCAGCTTCTGTGTGAGGTTCACATTGGATACTGTGCCTACTTGCCCAGTGCCACCACTCATATCTGTTTTAACAATTGGTTAAGCTTTACATTTAAAATAAATATTTTTTTTTCACTGTAATAGAAGAGCAGTTAGTTGTCTGCAAGCGTCTGGGTGTCAGGCCTACTTCAGCGTGTGCTCTGCAGACCTGTGCCAGCGTGCTTTGACAGTTGGCAATCATATCTGGTGTCTCTTTAGCGTGCTTTTACAAAGAAAAAAGGTTTCCAGTGTAAGCTAATAGCAGACAGTCAGTGTCCTTCAAGCGGCTCTGTCAGGCCTTCCTTCAGCGTGTGCCCTGCACAACCCTGCCAGCGTGCTTTGACAGTTGCCACTCATATCTGGTGTCTCTATAGCGTGCTTTTACAACCCAAATTTTGTTTCCACTGTAATAGAAGAGCAGTTGCCTGCCTGCCAGCTTCTGTGTGAGGTTCACATTGGATACTGTGCCTACTTGCCCAGTGCCACCACTCATATCTGTTTTAACAATTGGTCAAGCTTTACATTTAAAATAAATAATTTGTTTTCACTGTAATAGAAGAGCAGTTGCCTGCCTGCCAGCTTCTGTGTCAGTTTGGATGCCTTGCCCATTTGCACAGTCAGTGCCACCACTCATATCTGTTTTAACAATAGCTTAAGCTTTAGATTTTAAAGAAATAATTTTTTTTCACTGTAATAGAAGATCAGTTAGTTGTCTGCAAGCATCTGGGTGTCAGGCCTACTTCAGCGTGTGCTCTGTAGACCTGTTCCAGCGTGCTTTGACAGTTGCCAATCATATTTGGTGTCTCTATAGCGTGCTTTTAAAACCAAAATTTGTTTTTCACTGTTATAGATTGAATAGCAGTTACTTGTCTTCAAGCGGGTTTCTCAGGCCTACAGTGTGTGCTCTGCAGAACTGTTCCAGTGCACATTGCCAATCATATCTGGTGTCTCTATAGCGTGCTTTTAAAACCAAAATTTGTTTTTCACTGTTATAGATTGAATAGCAGTTACTTGTCTTCAAGCGGGTGTCTCAGGCCTACAGTGTGTGCTCTGCAGAACTGTTCCAGTGCACATTGCCAATCATATCTGGTCTCACAGTAGCTTGCACGCATAGTACCACTAGTCCCCAAAAAAATGACAGGCAGAGGCAGGCCACCCCGCAGGGGCCGTCGTGGCCGTGGTGCTGTGATTCCTTTTTGCCCTAGAATAATGCCCAGTTTTCAGAAGCCACGTACCCTGAACTTGAAAAGTTCTGAGGACTTAGTTGACTGGCTAACACAGGACACCCAATCTTGTACAGCCTCCGCTCGGAACCTTGACGCACCATCCTCCTCCAGCTTAGCTTCAGGCACCTCTCAAGATAGCACTCACCCGCCTGCCGCCACCACCAAAACTAGCACCACAGCCGCTTTACTTGGTATGTCAGAGGAGTTATTCACACACCCGTTTGAAGAAATGAGTGATGCGCAACCATTATTGCTAGAGGATGTAGATAACAGGGATATGTCTCAGGCAGGCAGCATTAAACACATGGAGGTACGGTGTGATGATGATGATGTTGTACCCACTGCTGCTTCCTTTTCTGAGTTGTCAGATACAAGCGAAGCGGTTGATGATGACGATGCGTCCATGGATGTCACGTGGGTGCCCGCTCGGCAAGAAGAAGAACAGGGCGAAAGTTCAGATAGGGAGACAGAGAGGAGGAGGAGGAGACGAGTTGGAAGCAGGGGGGGTCGTCGCAAGGAGCTAGTGGCACAGTCAGACAGCATGCATCGGCACCCGGGGTCAGCCCGACAGCACGCCAATCAACGCATGCTGTGTCCACCACCAGAATGCCGTCATTGCAGAGTTCAGCAGTGTGGCATTTTTTTTGTGTGTCTGCCTCTGACAACAGCGATGACATTTGCAACCTGTGCCAAAGGAAACTGAGTCGTGGGAGGTCCAACACCCACCTAGGTACAACTGCTTTGCGTAGGCACATGATCTCACATCACAAACGCCTATGGGATCAACACATGAGTACAAGCAGCACGCCTACTCTAAGCCGCCATCCTCCTCCTGGTCCAGCATCTTCAGCCACATCAACCACTGCTGTCCTTCTTGCCCCCTCTCAACCATCCGCCACTCCGTCTCCCGCCTTGAGCAGTTCCCGCTCATCTGCCCACAGTCATGTGTTTCTGTCAAGGACATGTTTGAGCGTAAGAAGCCAATGTCACCAAGTCACCCCCTTGCCCAGCGTCTGACAGCTGGCTTGTCCGAACTATTAGCCCGCCAGCTTTTACCATACAATCTGGTTGAGTCTGAGGCGTTCAAAAAATTTGTAGCTATTGGGACACCGCAGTGGAAGGTACCCGGCCGGAATTTCTTTTCACAAAAGGCAATCCCCAACTTGTACTAGATTGTGCAAAAGGAAGTCATGGCATGTCTGGCACACAGTGTTGGGGCAAGGGTCCATCTGACCACTGATACCTGGTCTGCAAAGCATGGTCAGGGCAGGTATATCACCTACACTGCGCATTGGGTAAACCTGCTGACGGCTGACAAGCAAGGAATGCGTGGCATTGCAGAGGAGTTGGTGACACCGCCACGAATTGCAGGCAGTCCTGCTGCCACCTCCTCTACTCCTCCTACTCCATCCTCTTCCATAACCTCCTCGGCTGAGTCATCTTGTGCCGCTGCTTCTTGCTCCACATCAACGGCACCCCCCCAGCTCCCCAGGTACTATTCCACATCCCGGATACAGCAGTGTCACGCCGTCTTGGGTTTGACTTGCTTGAAAGCAGAGAGTCACACCGGACAAGCACTCCTGTCCGCCCTGAACGCACAGGTGGAAAAGTGGCTGACTCCGCAGCAACTGGATATCGGCAAAGTGGTGAGTGACAACGGAAAAAATTTGATAGTGGCATTGAAGTTGGGCAGGTTGACACATGTGCCGTGCATGGCACATGTGTGTAATCTGATCGTACAACGCTTTGTGCATAAGTACACAGGCTTACAGGACGTCCTGAAGCAGGCCAGGAAGGTGTGTGGCCATTTCAGGCGTTCCTACACGGCCATGGCTCACTTTGCCGATATCCAGCGGCGAAACAACATGCCAGTGAGGCGCTTGATTTGCGACAGCCCTACACGTTGGAATTCAACACTCCTAATGTTCGACCGCCTGCTCCAACAAGAAAAAGCTGTTAATGAATATTTGTATGACCGGGGTGCTAGGACAGCCTCTGGGGAGCTGGGAATTTTTTTGCCACGTTACTGGACGCTCATGCGCAATGCCTGTAGGCTCATGCGTCCTTTTGAGGAGGTGACAAACCTAGTCAGTCGCAGTTGTGTGTGTGCGTGTGTATGGCTGTCTGCCTGTGTGTGTGTGACAGGGTGAAGATTTCTTGCACATGGGTGTGACAGGGTGAAGATTTCTTGCACAGGGCGCCCAAAGGCCTAAGGCTGGCCCTGCGCATGGGTCAGTGGCTCTGCACCAGACTTCCCTCCAGTTGATCAAAGTTAAAGGATTTCAAGTGGACTGATTACAATTACAGGGCCTCTAAAGAGTCCTGTATTGTTATTTGTCGTCACTACCTTCCCGCGTCGGGAGTGGGTCATTTGCGCCCCTGCTGCCTTCCTTGCATGTGGTAGCTGTTTGTCAGGGATTTGTCAATCCATATCTACCAAGTGACCCTATGTAGGGGTAACAGTCCCTATTCTGCTCTGTGTCAGTGTGTATCATGGTCTCTGTGGACAGGGAACAGTCTCTATTCTGCTCTGTGTCAGTGTGTATCAGTGGTTTTGAGGACAGGTGTCAATCCATATCTGCCAAGTGACCCTATGTAGGGGGAACAGTCCCTATTCTGCTCTCTGTCAGTGTGTATCAGGGGTTTTGAGGACAGGTGTCAATCCATATCTGCCAAGTGACCCTATGTAGGAGGAACAGTCCCTATTCTGCTCTGTGTCTGTGTGTATCAGGGGTTTTGAGGACAGGTGTCAATCCATATCTGCCAAGTGACCCTATGTAGGAGGAACAGTCCCTATTCTGCTCTGTGTCAGTGTGTATCAGGGGTTTTGAGGACAGGTGTCAATCCATATCTGCCAAGTGACCCTATGTAGGGGGAACAGTCTCTATTCTGCTCTGTGTCAGTGTGTATCAGGGGTTTTGAGGACAGGTGTCAATCCATATCTGCCAAGTGACCCTATGTAGGGGGAACAGTCTCTATTCTGCTCTGTGTCAGTGTGTATCAGGGGTTTTGAGGACAGGTGTCAATCCATATCTGCCAAGTGACCCTATGTAGGGGGAACAGTCTCTATTCTGCTCTGTGTCAGTGTGTATCAGGGGTTTTGAGGACAGGTGTCAATCCATATCTGCCAAGTGACCCTATGTAGGAGGAACAGTCCCTATTCTGCTCTGTGTCAGTGTGTATCAGGGGTTTTGAGGACAGGTGTCAATCCATATCTGCCAAGTGACCCTATGTAGGGGTAACAGTCCCTATTCTGCTCTGTGTCAGTGTGTATCATGGTCTCTGTGGACAGGGAACAGTCTCTATTCTGCTCTGTGTCAGTGTGTATCAGGGCTGGGCTTTGAGGACAGGTGTCAATGTTAGGTGATTTCTGCCCTTTATGGATTAAAAGCAGACTCTGCATCAACTGTGCAATTTTCCATGGGAGTTTTGCCATGGATCCCCCTCTGGCATGCCACAGTCCAGGTGTTAGTCCTCTTGAAACAACTTTTCCATCACTATTGTGGCCAGAAAGAGTCCCTGTTGTTTTTAAAATTCGCCTGCCCATTGAAGTCAATGGCGGTTCGCGCGGTTCGCCGGTTCGCGAACATTTGCGGAAGTTCGCGTTCGCCATTCGCGAACCGTAAATTTCGGGTTCGCGACAACACTAGTGATAAAACATCAATCCAATTGCCCCCCAAAACAAGGATAGAAGGTACCTGTAGCAAGTGTGTTAAAAAATGATAAGAGTCCTGTCTACAAATGCTTGCAGTACAGGGAATAAGATCCATGAACTTGCGGCAATAATGGTAACTGATAATGTAATAACATAATAATATATTTAGTAGCTGTTACTGAGACATGGTATAATGAGAAAAATGACTGGGACATATCAATACCAGGGTACTCGTTATATAGAAAAGACAGGAAAGGCAAGAAAGAGGGAGGGGTGGCCCTGTATGTGAAGGATAGCATAACATCTAGCCTAATAAAAGCAAGTGAGGCGAACATAGAGTCCATTTGGGTTACGTTAGAATTTGGTAATCACACAGTAACTCATGTAGGTGTGATTTATAGGCCCCCAGGACAAATAAAAGAGTTAGATAATCTACTAGTTGAGGAAATAGCTAAAATGACAATGGAGGGGGAAGTCGTTGAGGAGCCAACTCGTAAAGAGGCCAAACTAGATTTATTGTTAGCAAATGGAGATTTGGTATCAGATATTACTCTAGGTGAAAGTTTAGGATCCAGTGATCATCAGTCAGTGTGGTTTAATATAAGAACAGTGAGTCACACCACACAAAAACAAAAAGTTTTAGACTTTAGAAAAACAGATTTTTCTAAAATTAGAATATGTGTAAAGGAGTCATTATCTGACTGGAGAAATTTAAATGGAGTCCAAGAGAAATGGGATTATTTAAAAGTCGCACTGCTGAAGACAGGAGAAAATTGCATTAGGCTTGTCAGTAAAAGCAAAAAATTTAAGAGACCACTGTGGTACTCCGCAGATGTGTCCAAAATAGTAAAAAAACTAAAAGTTAGCATTTAGTAATAGTAAAAAAAAATCCAGAGTGAGGAATACAGAATTATATATAAGATAAGGCATAAGGAGGCTAAGCAAGTTATAAGAGCTTCCAAATCACACACAGAAGCAAAAAAAAGCAGAGTCAGTAAAAAAAAGGGGGACAAAACATATTTTAGATACATAAATGAGAAAAGGAAAGTAAAACAAAGATTAGTTAGATTAAAAACAAAAGAAGGAAGGTATGTAGAGGAGGATAAAGGTCTAGCTGACTGCTTGAACATTTTTGTTAAGTATTTACAGATGAAAATTAAGGAAATGGGCAGAAAAAGGACAAATGAGTCATTTGTTACATGTGAGTTTACAGAGGAAGAGGTTCTATTTCAACTGTCAAAAGTAAAGACAATGGGACCTGATGGAATACACCCAACGTTATTAAAAGAGCTTAGTGGTGCACCAGCAAAACCATTAACAGATTTATTTAACCAATCATTGTTAACAGGAGTAGTCCCAGAAGATTGGAAGTTAGCGAATGTTGTGCCCATTCACAAGAAAGGTAGTAGGGAGGAGTTGGGCAACTATAGGCCATTAAGCCTTACTTCAGTAGTGGGGAAAGCAATGGAAACCATGTTAAAGGATAAGATTGTTGAACATCTAAAATCACATGGATTTCAAGATCAGAGACAACATGGGTTTACTTCAGGGAGATAATGCCAAACTAATCTTATTGATTCTTTTGATTGGGTAACTAAAACAATAGATCAGGGTGGTGCAGAAGACATTGCTCACCTTGATTTCAGGAAGGCTTTTAACACTGTTGCATATAGAAGGCTTATCAATAAACTGCAATCTTTAAGTTTGGATTCCAATATTGTTGAATGGTTAAGGCAGTGGCTGAGTGACAGGCAACAGAGGGTTGTAGTCAATGGAGTATATTCGAGGCATGGGCTTGTCACCAGTGGGCTCACCAGTACTTGGACCCATTCGCTTTAATATTTTTATTAGTGATATTGATGGTAAGGTATGTATTTTTACTGATGATACTAAGATATATAACAGGGTTGATGTTCCAGGAGGGATTAGCCAAATGGCAAATGATCTAGGTAAACTAGATAAATGGTCAGAGTTGTGGCAACTGGCATTTAATGTGGATAAGTTAAAGATAATGCATCTTGGACGTAAAAACCCAAGGGCAGAGTACAGAATATATGATAGAGTCCTAACCTTAACATCTGAGGAAAGGGATTTAGGGGTGATTATTTCTGATGACTTAGGCAGACAATGTAATAGAGCAGCAGGAAAGGCTAGCAGAATGCTTGGTTGTATAGGTAGAGGTATTAGCAGTAGAAAGAGGGAAGTGCTTATGCCATTATAAAGAACATTGGTGAGACCTCACTTGGAGTATTGTACGCAGTACTGGAGACCGTATCTTCAGAAGGATGTTGATACTTTTGAGAGAATTCAGAGAAGGGCTACTAAACTGGTTTATGGATTGCAGGATAAAACTTACAGGGAAAGGTATAGTTTTGAGGAAACACAAGACAAGGGGAATATAATTGAATCCTTTAAACACATAAAGGGAATCAACACAGTAAAGGAGGAACCTATATTTAAAAGAAGAAAAACGACCACAACAAGAGGACATAGTCTTTAATTAGAGGAAGTATTACTTTATTGAGAGGGTAGTAGTTGCATGGAGTAGCCTTCCAGCTGAAGTGGTAGAGGTTAACACTGTGAAGTAGTTTAACCCCTTAAGGACCAAACTTCTGGAATAAAAGGGAATCATGACATGTCACGCACGTCATGTGTCCTTAAGGGGTTAAGCATGCGTGGGATAGGCATAAGGCTATCCTAACTATAAGATAAGGCCAAGAACATATGAAAGTATTTAGAAAATTGGGCAGCCTAGATGGGCCGAATGGTTCTTATCTGCCGTCACATTCTATGTTTCTAAGCAGCTACCCCATACACATAGGGTCCCAGACAAAAACGCAAACATGCTCTCAGAGACATACATTCACACACACAAAGATACTCTCTGTCAGACTCTCAGGCACATACACAGGTAAACTGTGCATTATTGTGTATGTGTGACAGTGTGCATGTATTGCAACTCTATCTTTTTCACTTTTTGTTAGTGGGGCCTCATCTTTGAGTTTTGCCTAAGGACTCATAAAGTCCAGTGCCACCTCTGCTGGTCATAATAAACTCCATCACCAGTAGCTTGTGATACCACTGACACAGTGTGACATTTCGGATGTAAAACAACAGGGATAAGTGAGTATCGCATAATAATCCACACAGGAGCCAAAGCTTAATGCTGGACCAAGTCTGGTTTAATGGACGCAAGTGCATTAAATTTATCCAACATCAAACTCCTCCTCTGAGCCAGGGAGATAATTGAGTTTTGGAAACATACTAAACTCAATTATCTGCTGGCCAGAAAAAGCTAACAATTTCACATTTTTCAGAAATATACTTTATACACAAAAACATAACCATATCCCTGGGTAGCTGAGCTTGATGGGAGTAACATATTAAAAATTCAAGCAAATCCGTTCGGTACTTTTCGAACGGCACCGTGTGGAAATTTGACCAGCCTGCCACGAGGCTGTATTCGACAAAGAGTTCCATAGAATTGGCAGCAAGCGCCGTTCTCTGTTCACGTGTATTTATACAAAAACCGCCATAGATGGAGTAAAGACGATTCGTGTAGAATGCTCCTCTTGTTCGTCTGTTTGAATCTCCCGAATGCCGTTTGTCTACCGTATGGGGAAGTAGTACATATGGGACTTCCATAGAGACCGGGTGTTCGTGCCCAAAACAGTTCCAGGCACTCGACGACCAAGTCCCTCTGACCGCATTCGGGAGACAAGATGGCCACCGTCCATTGTTCTCAACACGTGCGTTTGTATACACGAAATGAGGTAAAACTAATGTTTTACTGAACAGCGAAAAATAAACGAATAATCCAAGTGAATCAAATAGCAGGGAGTGGAAATAACCAAATGAGTGCTGGGAAATTCTTCACACTCCCCTTTCCCTTCATTACCTGTTCCGAGACCAATGCATTTTGTTGGGTCTTCGGCTTCTTCAGCTGGTCGGGTAGTCCCCCGAATCTCGTCATGTTGGCACGGCACCCTCCGCAGCCTGTGCCTAGCGCTTTGGGTTCTGTTCTCAGTCAACGGGCGAGGAGTGCTTCCTAAAGCTCCTTAGGCAGTGTGTGCACCACAACATTACAATAATGATGGGGGAGCATGACGTAGGAAGGAGTATCCCCTCCCTATTTAATACTCTCTGCCACTCATCTCCATGCTCATGCGTGCCTAGCATTCCCAAGTTCAGTTGTGCTTGTTGAACCATAAACTTATTCTCTGTCCCTGGTATTTTACCTCTTGCCTGTTTATTCGCCTAAGGATCTATGCTATCTGAAGTAACCTAACCCGACTGCGTTTTTGGATTCTCCCTTCCTGTGCCTCACTATTGGTGTCACTTTTGAATAATGGATTCCACCTGCTCCAAACACCTGACAGAAGTGTGTAATCTTTGCTTTAGTCACACCTCCAGTAAGGACTCTGGGTGTCCAAGGACCCTTATTAAGTGTTAAGTACTTTAACTGCTGAATGGAGGGAGTGTACCAGGGGACTTCAGGCATTATAACTAATTCACAGAGTTTAAATGGCTATAGTGACTACAGTATTCCTTTATTTTTTGTACAGAACAGTGTTGTTCTTACCCACTGCTCTGTTAACATAACTATATAAAGTAAAATACAAATTACTGTAAGGGAGGTTTAAAACTACCATATGACCTCACCTGCCTTGCTTGTTGAATCTATAAAGTAAACGGGAGGGCATCCTTATGTCCTCTGCCCACTCTGGGACAGGGGTTATTATAATGTAAGGGGAGACCTAGTTTGTCCTACTCTCCCTATCCATTGATGGTGGGTGGGAGCTTTTATATTGATATTTGGGGAAAAGGACCTAATGTCTTCACCCCGGCTCTCACCCATTGGTTGACATGCTTTTCCAGTACCCCATGGTTGCGAGGAGTACCCATTCTCTTAGCCACTTCCCATTAAAAATAAATTATCCTACCTACCCCGCTCACCCTAATAGGGAGGGGGGATCAATAAAATTAATACCTATTAAAAATATATATATACTTGCTATCAGAAGTCTTCTTTCCTCTAATTCTTTTTTCTTCAGCCCCCCCCCCCCCCAAAAAAAAGATGGAAAAGTGAAAAACCGCAATGCAATAAAATTAATCCATCTTTGTCTTATGAGGGCGCATCCCAGACTGAGCTCTTATAGCAGGGAAAGCCCTTATACATGCTATGTATTATCAGTAAGATTTGCTAGTAAGCCAACCTATCAGAGTACTCAGACAGCTAAATCTTGAGAGAAATGAGACTAGCTTACAAGCCAAGAAATCAGCGTAGGAATTTTTCCTATGTGATGTAATAGCTGACGTAGCTTGGGAAAGACTTGAAAAGGGCTTTTCCCACTATGAGAGGTCAGTCTGTGGTGATTCCTCAGAGTGAAGATGGATTCATTTTGTTGTGTAGTTTACTTTTTCCACTGTTTGTTTGTTTGTTTTTTGTGATCAGGTTTTTTTTTTTTTTTACTGCTTTTATGGAGCTTTCACTGGGCAACAGCATCTTTAAAGAGACATACATCGCTTGACAATTATTTTTTTAAATTAGCAAGCAAACAATTCAAAACAAATATACAAACCAAAATAAAGCAAAGAAAAACTCAGAAAAGCTTGTAATAAACGTTTATTAACTAACTATAAACTTGATCCGATTGCATGATCAGGCATGCCTCTCAGCAAAGGACAATTTTATTAAGCCTCCCCATCCTTACACACCCAGCTCAATTTTAGACAAGTCCACTAATGACATAAATAAGGAATCATTGTGCAGCATCCGGAGAGAGAAGCACGGCATGGGAGCTTGCTCTGTATGATCACACTGATCAGACTCTCTACCTATTCCTCCAGTCAGAAAGTTGCAAGGTGAAGAGATCTCCCAACTGCAAAGGTGTAAAGCTGCCATATCCAATGCATTCTACCAGCATTCCTAGGGATAGAACACTGATTGGTTAGATCAGTGCCCCCCCTCCCCTCCCCCAGAGTGGGTGTGGAAAGCATAATACAGAAGAAGCAGGCAAACATGAGTTAGGCAACTGTTTCATTCAGAGCTAAAGATATGAATGAGACATTTGTCTCAAAGTGATACCTGTCCCTTAAGATTCATGTTCCTAAAGGTTTTGCTATTTTCCAAATACATGTATCTGTAGATTTATAGTATTGAAGATGGCATGACCTGTCCATGCGTCAGTATTTCAGTACATGTCGTTTCATAAGTCAGTGGGCCGAGTCAAATTCCTTGGGTAGAGTATTTGGTGCTATCATCTATAAACTTTTCCAGCATCCTGTGTCTGTAATAGGACCATCACAATCATACATTGAAGATAGACAGATGCTTCCTATAAGTGCAGATATGGCACACAGTTTTCTAATGTGGCTATTTCAGCCTATGTTATGCAATTTGTAACTTTCCACTATTCTTCATTTTCTTTTAAAATAGTTACAAAATAGCTTTGGGCAAACCTAAAAATGTGAGGTAGTATATGTTCAAAGTACATTTGAACCAAGCGCTTGAATCACACAAAACATGCTCTAGCTTTGTATTTCCTTTATTTTCAAGCCTGTTTTATCAATTAGGATTTGTTTGTTTAAACTATCTTTCCTTTTCCAATCAATAAGAATCCTCCATTTTACTAGTGAACAATGTTTATCATTTATAAGACATCAATATGCAGCTTGTATTTGTAGGAAGCATACTTCAGACAGATCCATACTTTCCGATGTCATTTAATATCCTAGTCAGAAATCTGATTTGTTATTGTTGTGTGGCAGTTTTCAATACAGTATCTCCATCAGCGCAGAAAGCAGAAAACAATGAATGTAGTTTAGTTATTTGCTACAAATTACATAATAAGGTGGTCACCACCTGCAGAACCACTCCTTTATTGGGGGGTGTCTTTCTAATTGCCTATAATTTGCACCTGTTGTCTATCCCATTTGCACAACAGCATGTGAAATTGATTGTCACTCAGTGTTGCTTCCTAAGTGGACAGTTTGATTTCACAGAAGTGTGATTGACTTGGAGTTACATTGTGTTGTTTAAGTGTTCCCTTTATTTTATTGAGCAGTGTATATATATATATATATATATATATATATATATATATATATATATATACACAAAAATAAATATATATATATATATAGATATTTGTTTAAGGGACTGTTTTTGGCTATATAAAGTACTCACCACCACTAGCCAGTAACCATATCTTGTTTGGTGCAGCACGTATCCCACCCTCCACTCCTTATTTTCAGAACAATTTTCTGAACTAAATGAGATGGACTCTTTGTTTTACAAGCCTGCCGGTTCATCGGTTTCGGCACACCACAACCAACTTATGACATAATCCCTATGTTATGTTTATGATTATCATGGCCATGCTTACCTGGGGTCCCCCCCACGTCTCCGTCCACTCCTGCAGTGGTCCCGCCTGGATGTATGCCCAGGATTCCAACGGGTCCAACCGCAAGTGAGAACCTGTCAGTGAGAACCTGTCAGTGAGAACCTGTCAGTGAGAACCTGTCCTAAAAAATCCACTGGTAAGCAGATCAACCTGACTACTATAACCTCCGCTTTAGTCACAGCTACTCCACCCGTATCTGTTTCCCTTTCCATACAGTGGAATGAAAACAGCTATGCATGTCAAGCTCTGATTGACTCCTGGGCAAGTGGCTGTTTCTTGGACATTGACCTCACACATCCACTTTTCATTCCTGTACACAATAAAAGCACTCCACTATGAATACAACTTGTGGATGGGTCCTTCTGGCAATCTGGTCCACTTACCAAACTAAATCAATATTCGTGTCAATAGGGAAACATTCTGAGACTTTGACTTTTGATTTGGTTCCTTCCTCATTGTTACCTGTTATTTTGGGTATCCCTTGGCTACGGAAACATGATCCTACTATTTCCTGGTCTACTGGTACTGTATTATTCTCTTCGCCCCATTGCTCTCAGTCTTGTTTAAACACTACCACAGTGGTTTTTATTCATTCTATATTGGAGATCAACATGAAAAAGGAGCAAGAGGTACTCCCTAAAGTTTATAAGGAGTATCAAGATGTGTTTGACAAAAAGGGAGTAGAAACATTATCACCCTGCCGGATATATGATTGCCCAATCGACTTGCTGCCAGGAACACCTATTCCTTTTGGAAGAATATACCCCTTATTAGAAAAGGAACTCCATATCCTAAAAGAATACATACAAGAAAACCTAAAGAAAGGATTTATCCATCCTTCTACTTCCCTTGCAGGTGCTGGAATATTCTATGTGGGGTAAAAAGATGGCAGTTTAAGACCTCAACCATATCACTATAAAATAACAAATATCCACTACCCCTTATTACTGAACTTATGGAATGCCTCCAACCTGCTGGTATATATTTTAAACTTGATCTAAGAGGTGCCTACAACCTGCTCAGAGTCCAAGAGGGTGATGAATGGAAAATAGCATTTCATACTCGGTACGGTCATTTTGAATATCTAGTTATGCCCTATGGACTCTGTAATGCCCCTGTCTCTTTCCAGCATTTTCTCAACTATATGTTTTATGACCTTCTCGATTAATATGTAGTCGTCTACTTAGGTTACATAATGGTCTTCTCCCCAGATCTCCAAACCCATCCTCTACATATGACTGAGGTAATGAAATGTTTAAGGAAATTTAAATTGTATGCAAAAATAGAAAAATGCATCTTCGAAACCGACTGTGTGGAATTTATGGGTTTTACCATTACACCAGGTAAAGTGGAAATGGATCCCAGAAAAGTAAATGCTATTCTGAAATGGCCACCACCCCAGAATAAGAAACAAATACAACAATTTATACAATTCGGCACCTTTTATCAAAAATTTAACTTTTCAAAAGTAATTCAACCCCTAACACACCTTACCAAGAAAGAAGTAAAATGGAGTTGGTCTCCCCTAGCTCAAAAGGGGTTTGATAATCTGAAACAATTATTTACCAAGGCACCCATCCTTTACCTACCAGACCATGAGAAACCCTTCTTTCTTGAAGTTGATGCATCTGACTCAGCCACAGTACTATCACAGAGAGCTAGTAAAACAGGATTATTACACCCAGTAGCCTTCTATTCCCACAAGTTAACGGATGCAGAATCCAATTATGATGTTGAAGACAAGGAGTTATTAGCCATCATTGTATGTAACAGAGCTCCCTGTACCCCGAAGCTAGCAAGCAGGCTCCTCTAGGAGTTTCTGGCAAACTCACAAGGACAGGGGACTTTGTCACACTGTATATATGGATCATAAAAATCTCGAATATCTACGTGCGGCCAAACGTCTTAACCCTCGACAAGCAAGATGGGCACTGTTTTTTACTCATTTTTCCTTTCATGTCATCTATTGACCAGGTTCAAAAAGATAAGTCCTGCACTCACTCCCATCACTACTGGTCCGGCAGCAATGACTACAGTGCACATCAGCCCCAATATATAGTAAAAACCAAAGAAAATAAAAAGTTACCTGCGCTCTCTCCTTAATCCCTATGTACATTCAGACAAATGGAGGTCATTTAGTTGCTCCAATGGCCATTGAGGGAATGCCCGCCTTCCAACGTCAAGGCAGACTCCCCTAAAGTGGGTCCTACACTGACCCTCCAGCCTGCTTCCTCGAGCTTCTGGCAAAGATATCTCTAATGACACAGAGAAGGGTATTTTTTTATATACACCCCTATATACTTATAAACCCTATTGACCAGGTTCAGTAAATCAAAATGCTGATGCACTCTCAAGAATACATTCTTCCAAAACAGATAAAACCAAATTAGAAACAACAATATTACAGGAACATCACTTTGCTGGCCTCATGTC
The DNA here is from genome assembly GCF_036172605.1 of Pelobates fuscus. Taxonomy (NCBI): domain Eukaryota; kingdom Metazoa; phylum Chordata; class Amphibia; order Anura; family Pelobatidae; genus Pelobates; species Pelobates fuscus. Next base: position 205,617,051 of record NC_086320.1, read on the forward strand.
TCACATATTACAAGAGATAAAGAAAACTAACACCTCCAATAATCTTCCCACATTACCATTGACTTCATTGTAGACCTCCCTATTTCACAAGGATACAATACCATCATGGTTGTTGTAGATCGTCTAACAAAAATAGCACATTTTGTTCCAGCCAAGGGACTCCCTACAGCCAAACAAACAGCCATCCATTTTCTCAAGAACATTTTTTTTTCCATTTAAAGATTTGTATAGATTTTCGTCTTGTCAATGCCATAAACAGAAAACATGAAAAAGGGGAGGGGGGGTACAGAATGAAGGCAGGGAGGGGAGGAGGGGAGGAGGGGGTCCATACCACACTTTTTACATCAAAGTTCATAATCACAGTTATTAAGATCTCTAGTTGTGCCATATACCTACATAAACTTTTTCTATATTCGTAAATCTGCCTGTTCCTTCGTTTTTGTCTCTAACGTGTTGCATTGTTTCTCATCTGTCTATCGTTATCTGGTGATTGACCCTGGGAGCTTAGCACGTCTAGTGGCTTAGCTATCGGGGGGATGGGGGGGTCTCCCGTCCTTCTTGCTTCCCACAGCCTCCAAGCCTCTGCTGCCGTGTCTGTCAAGGGGAGGACCCCTCGATAGCAGGTTTCATATAGGTGTTGTGTATCAATGTCGTTGCACACCTCTGCCACTTGTGGTGGTCTCTGAGATTTCCATAATCTAGCTATTGCCCTCTGGGCTATCAAAAGAATGTGGAAGGCTAGTTTCTGTATCTCTTTAGATGTGTTGTTTGGCATGTGTAGTAGAAGGCTCGTTATGGGTTTGAAGGGGAGCTTGGTGCGTGTAATATCTTGGATCAGGCGGTGTATGTCTCGCCAGAAGCTGGTAATTTGTTCGCATTGCCACCAGATGTGAAGTACTGTACCCTCTCCCTTTCCACACCTCCAGCACTTCGGAGATGAACCTGGGTACAGCTTGTGTAAGCGAGCGGGTACCATGTACCACCTATATAGGGTCTTCCTGTATTGCTCCAATAGGGTTTCTGACTTAATTAGTTTTTAGGTCACCACTATAGCACGCTCCCAATGGTCTTTACTTATGGGACACTGTAGATCTTTTGCCCAGTGCTTGGCTGGGTTGGAATCTGCAAAGTGTTGTGTGGGTCGGATAAGTTGATAACACCAGGATAGTGGCCTAAATGTTGGTGCCCATGAACCCCTAGTGGTCGTCTGTTCCCATTTCGTCATACCGAGGGGGGTTTCGCCGGGGGTGGAAGTCTTCTCTGTGTGTTTATGAATGAATGAGCTTAATTGCATGTGAGAGAATTGGGAGGCCACCGGTATAATTCTTCTTGTAGGGCTGGAATAGTTTTTAGTTTGTTATGCGTGAGTATTTGGTGTAGGTGTGTGACCCCGTTAGTGATCCATGGCTTGGCATTACAGGTCGGGATGCAGTATGTGATAGTATTGAGCGGGGTGGCTGGTGACAGGGGGGTATGGGTTACTAGGTTATGTCTAAGCTTGTCCCAAACTTTGACTGCTATTTTCAACTGCGATGGCATCTGTGGAATCTCTGGTCTAATTTTTTTAGGAAGCCACAGTATGGTGGGTACATCAAAGGGCTTTATGGCTTGTTTTTCCATTTGTACCCATTGCGGTAAAGCCGTGTTTGTAAAGTGGGGAAGGATTGCTGCTAATAGTGCTGCTTGGTAGTATGTCTTGATGCCCGGTAAAGTGAGGCCGCCCTGCCTCACCGGTGTTCGTAGCAATGTTCCCTGCACTCAAGCTTTTTGCCCCCCCCCCCACACACATATGCAGCCTAGGGAGTATGGACATTTTGACGGTTGCTACTCTCTCGGTCCAGGTCAGAAACAGGGTGCTCCATTTCTTCATTAGTTGACGACAATCCCCCCCACACCCTGACATAGTTAGCAGAAAAAGTTCCTGAAGGGTTTTTTGTGAAAGTCAGTCCTAAGTATTTTATTGTATCTGTTCTCCATTCAAAATTATGTTCTTTTTTGAGTGTGGATAATGTTTGTTGGTTGAGCCGCACTCCCAGCGCCTGTGTCTTACTGGCATTAAGGGAATAGTAGGACAACGTCCCGTATTCCTTTATGAGGTCTAAGATAAGTGGAATCGACTGCTCTGGTTTGGTAACACAGAGGAGGATGTCATCTGCAAATGCGCTAATTTTAATTTCCCTGCCATGTAGCTCAATTCCCCGGATACCCTCTCGATTCCTAATTTGGACCAGTAATGGTTCCAGGGCAAGGACATATAATAGTGGCGATAAAGGGCATCCCTGCCTCGTACCATTTGTTAGAGGGAACGGGTCTGAGAGAAAGCCGGCTTGTAGTACTCGAGCGGTGGGACCTGCGTATAGGGCAAAGATCTGTTTGATAAATACTGCGGGGATGTCATACTTTAGGAGCGTGTGTTCAAGAAATGACCAGTTCAGTCTGTCAAACACCTTTTCGGCGTCAAGGGCTAGCAAAAGCCCGCCCTGACCCGATCCCCTCATCCTCTCTAGCACCAAGGAGAGCTTTCTAGTATTGTCTCTGCCCTGCCTACTTTTAACGAAGCCTGTTTGGTCGTCTCCTATGATAGTTGGAAGGATGTGTTCCAGTCTGTTGGCCAGTACCTTAGCATATCTTTGCATCAGTATTAAGAAGGGAGATGGGTCGGAAATTTTTACAATAGTCCGTAGGCTTGTCAGGTTTCGGGAGCGTTACTACCGTGGCCACCAGCATTTCAGGGGGAAGGGATCCTGTCTCTGTCGCTTTGTGGTATACTTTTAGCAGGTGTGGAGTTAATATGTCTGTGAATGTCTTATAATAGATGTTTGGGAGTTCATCTGTGCCCGGGGATTTTCCCGGGGGCAGGCTCTTAATTACTTCTCGGATCTCCTGCATAGTAATCGGTTCGAGTAAGGCTCTCGCTGAGTTTTGGTCAAGCTTGGGGAGGTCTATACCTCGTAAATAGTTGCAGATAGCTTGTGTGTCTGGGGCTTTAGCACCGCCGCTTGAGTCTAGATTGTATAGTTGTTTGTAGAAGTGTGCAAATTCCTGTACTATGTCCATGGGGTTCATGAGTTTGTCTCCTGTGTGTCCTATAAGGTATGGGATTTTATTAGCGGCCTGCTTTGTTCTGAGTCTGTTGGCCAAGTATTTGGATGCTTTACCACTGTGTTGGTATGTGGTGGCTCTTAGTCTGTGTAGAAAGTATTTGTTTTTTGGGGCATTAAGCTTGGTAAGGTCCTGGTATAGGTCTCTTAATTTGTCCACTAGGGCTGTCGTGGGTGTCTTTTTGTTCTGGGCCGTGGCTATCGCTATTTGTTTGTGGCAGTCTAGGAGGGTGGTTTGGTGACGTCTTTTTATGTATGCAGATTGTTTAACGAACTGTCCCCTCATCACCGCTTTAAGTGCGGACCACACAGTGTAGTCCGAGACTTCGCCCGTAGTGTTAGTGAGGAAGTACTCACTGAGTTCTTGTCTCATACGCTCAACGAATGGTTTATCTAGACTCGTTTAGTCTCCATGTGCCCCTGCCACGGGGTTGGTATGTGTCTTCCAAGTCAAGATAGATTGGGATATGGTCAGACCATGTTATCTCTCCTATTTTACAGTTGGTCAGTTGTGGTAGGGTCTTGTTATCTATGAAGAATGTATCCATACATGTGTAAGTGTTGTGGACCCTGGAGTAGAAGGAGTAATCCCGGTTAGTGGGGTGTAATATTCTCCAGCGATCGTATAGGTTATAGAAGGCCAAGGTGTTGGTGATAGTTTTGCAGAGGGCTTGGGTCCCTTTTTTGTGTTTTCCCTGTGGAGAGGCTGTAGTGTCGAGGGTCGGGGACTGAATGAAATTGAAATCTCCTCCCAGTATGAGTCCCCCTTGTCTGTATGAATCTAGTTTGGACAGAAGAGATTTGAGGTATGAGGCTTGGTTGTCATTCGGGAAGTACGTTGTCCCTATGGTATATTGTGTATTGTTGAAAAGCCCTACCACTATAATATACCTTCCCTTGGGGTCTATGTAACTGCTTTGCGGAGTAAAGGCAACGACTTTGTGCACTAAAATGGAAACCCCTTTCGTTTTCGCTTCCGACAGGGCATGGTACTGTATAGGGTATAGTTTTGTAAAGAGTGAAGGTGCAGTGGGATGCCTAAAGTGTGTTTCTTGAAGGCATGCTATATCGACTGAGTTCTTCTTAAGGTCGTGTAGAAGTAGTCTATGTTTTTCAGGGGAATTAAGCCCCTTAACATTATAAGAGACTATTCTCATTCTGGTGTGATTATGTCAGATTTTGCTAGTATTGGTACCCGTGTATGTAGGTCTTCGAATTCTCTCTTATATTTAATTGATGTGCATGTGGTCTTTTTTGGCGGTTCAGCGTGGTTGGTTATTTTGAGAAGAAGTGGTATGGAGGCAAGAGGGGGATGAAGGAAGGTCAGCCTTTGGCTTTTATCTTTGGATCAGTTCCTATATGTTTTTTATTGCCCCGTGCAGCTTGATCGGCGGGAGCTACTCCGACATGCGACCGTGCAGCTCGAGCGCCAAACCACGCCCCTTCAACAACATTTTTAAACTTCATGGAATCCCTGGATCCTTCTGCCAATCACTCAAAATATCTGTCAATCGTATCAAAATATCCATCCCCAAACCAACGAGAACAAACCGAGAGCACAAACCAAACCCTGGAAACATACCTCCGTTGTTACTGTACCCATCTACCATCGGACTGGAAAGAGTTATTATCTACAGCCGAATTTGTCTATAACTCAAAGCAACATGATTCCACCCAGGAATCTCGTTTTATGTTGAATTATGGATTTTATCCCAATAACCTTCCTGGAAGTCCCCCCATTCCTCCCCCATTCCAGATGTCAAGGTAAAAAAAAACCTTTCCTTTGCCTTAGATTAAATCTCCTTTCTTTCAGCCTAAATGCGTGACCTTGTGTCCTATGCATAGCCCTGTTTATGAATAGATTTCCAGATAATGGTTTGTACTGGCCCCCGAATATATTTGTATAATGTTATCATATCCCCTCGGAGGTGCTGTTTTTCAAAACTAAAGAGATTTACATTTTTTAACCTTCGTAACTAAAGTGCTCCATTCCTTTTATCAATTTTGTAGCCTGTCTCTGCACTTTTTCTAGTGCCTTTTTTAGAACAGGTGCCCAAAATTGCACAGCATATTCAAGGTGTGGTCTTACCAGCGATTTATAAAGAGGCAAAATTATATTTTCATCCCTAGAATTTATGCCCCTGTTTATACATGACAAAACCTTACTGGCCTTAGCAACTGCATATTGACATTGCATATTGCTGCCTAGATTGTTTTCTATAACAATTCCCAAATCCTTCTCATGTGTGGTTATCCCTAGTTCACTACCATTTAGGGTGTAAGTTGCTTGTGCATTCTTGACCCCGAAGTGCATAACTTTGCATTTCTCTACATTAAATTTCATCTGCCATTTTAGTGCCCAGTCCCCCAATCTATCGAAATCCCTCTGCAGCAAAGCAATACCCTGCTTGCATTTTATTACTTTACAAATTTTGTGTCATCTGCAAACACTAAAACATGGCTTTCAATGCCTATTGCAAGATTATTTATAAATACCGTATATACTCGAGTTTTTCAGCACATTTGTTGTGCTGAAAAACCCCAACTCAGCTTATACTCGAGTCAATGTCTGTATTATGGCAATTTACATTGCCATAATACAGACAATGGGGCTGTGGGGGCTGCAGAGAGCGTTTACTTACCTCTCCTGCAGCTCCTGTCAGCTCCCACCTCCTCCGCGCCGGCCCGGTCAGCTCCCACTGTAAGTCTCGCGAGAGCCGCGGGGTCATAGTGCGGCTCTCGCGAGACTTACAGTGTGAGCTGACACTGGGAGCTGACCGGATCGGCGCGGAGGAGGAGGGAGCTGACAGGAGCTGCAGGAGAGGTAAGTGCTTCCTGCCAGCCCCCTCCACTGAACTGCCAATGCCACTGGACCACCAGGGAGTGAGAGCCCCCCTCCCTGCCATTTATCAGCAGGGAGGGGGGCCGAAAAAAAATAATAATAATAAACTAAAATAATACAAATAATAATAAAAAAATATTAATAATAATATAACAAAAAAATTAAAATAATAAAAAAAATAATAATAAAAATGCCCACCCCCCCACCAAGGCTCTGCAACACATACACAAACACACACTGCACTCATACACACACTGCACTCATATACACACACACACTGCACTCATACACACACACTGCATTCATACACACACACTGTAAATAAATATTCAATTAATATAATTTTTTTAGGATCTAATTTTATTTAGAAATTTACCAGTAGCTGCTGCATTTCCCACCCTAGTCTTATACTTGAGTCAATAGGTTTTCCCAGTTTTTTGGGGTAAAATTAGGGGCCTCGGCTTATATTCGGGTTGGCTTATACTCGAGTATATACGGTATGTTAAATAGAAGCGGTCCCAAAACAGAAACCTGAGGGACACCACTTACCACTTTTGTCCAGTTTCAAAATGTACCATTAATGAAAACTTGTACTCTATCCTTAAGCCAATGTTCTACCCAAGAACAAGAATATTCATCTAGACTAATTTCTTTTAGATTTATTTTGAAGACTAACCTATTGTGAGGAACCATATCAAAGGCTTTGGCAAAATCCAAGTAGATCACGCCCCTGATCTATACTTCTACTTACTTCTTCATAGGTTAGTTTGACATGACCTATGTTTCATAAAACTATGCTGATTATTGCTAATAACAAAGTTCTTCCCAATTAATTCCTTAATATTATCCCTTCACTTCAAATATTTCCCCAGTCACAGAAGTTAAGCTCACAGGTCTATAATCTACAGGCAAGGATTTTGAACCCTTTTTTAAATATGTGAACGACATCTGCCTCCCTCCGGTACAATACCTGAAACAAAAGAATCTTGAAAGATTAAATACAGAGGTTCACTTATTTCCCCTCTAAGCTCCTTAAGTACTCATGGGTGAATACCGACAGGGCCCGGAGCTTTATTTACATTAATTTTTCTTTAACTGCTATAGCACCTTGTCTCGAGTCATCCAATCACAAGTTATCTGCAAGTTTTTTGCAGCAATCATCTGCATATGTCTTGCCATGGGATCCTCATTAATATAAACCGAAGAAAAATAGTTATTTCAAATTTCTGCCTTTTCCTGGTCTTCATTAACTAACAGACCCATCTCTGTTTCCAGTGTACCTACACTTTCATTTTTTGTTTTTTAAGAATTGATATACTTGAAAAAAGAATTAGGGTTGGTTTTGCATTCTTTGGCTATCCAGTTCTCCATTTTCTAGTTTAGCCACTTTAATTGCCTCTTTGCAAGCATTATTGGCTTCCTTATATCTTATATAGGATGCCTCTGATTTGTCTGATTTAAATGCTTTCAATGCCCTTTTATTATTTTTTCACTAAGGAGTTTATGCCAGATATGTTGTAGAGCTAATCTTATTGAAATTGGCTTTTTTTAAATTATACGTTTTAGTATACCCCATGTGTTTTTGCTTATCTACAAAGTACTTGAAACTATCCTGTCCTACCTAGAAATTTGGAACCCAGTTCATCGGTCCCTTTTGATTTTTCTAAACTTCTCTCTTGTTGTAGTACGTTTAGATCTGCCACGTCATTATCGAATATACCCTTCATTCCATATTTCTCTGATCAAACCTATCAAAGACCCAACAATTATATATATTACTTTAAATGTATATGTATAAATTCTTGTATTTTTTTTAACTAATAAATGTATGTAATATTTTTTTTTACTATTTCAAGCTTGGAGAATCTGCCTGACACAGGCAGTCCCCCTGTAGGCAATTCAGCACACTGACGATTTGCCCATGTGATTGCAATATCATCGAGATCACATGGCCTGGAAAGGCTGGATAGGCTGCAGTTGCTGGGTTGAGTGGCTGGGTTGTCAGGCAGTCCCTCAAACTGGACCCCCTTGGAAGGCAAGTATACCTGATCGGAAAACTGCAGGGCATACTATGCCACCCTGCTGTTATAAAGTCCATATTTAGCAGGACTGCCTAATACACCCGCCAGCATTTAGGGGTTAGATTCGCTTTAATTTCCTGGCAATTATCACATTAGTGTATAAAATTGGATTTGTATACTCACTCCTCCTGTGACAAATCTGTCTGTGGAGATACATAGATGATATATATATATATTTTTAATCTGACAATTTTTATCATACTTCACTCTTTCAAAAACAACAACAGGTATCAAGGTATAGAAGGAAAGAGGGGAGGGGGGGGAGGAAGAAATAAATATCGTAGAAATACAATGGTAATGACAAATACCAGTAAGCCAGTGATCACATATTTCCAGAGCATACATTGACATTTGGACCATGGTAATACATTTACAACACGACTTTAGCATCATAATTGTTACAGATTCCCCTATTTGGGGTGCGCCAATCTCCACGCGTCCTAAGTTGTTAGGGCTACCCTTAAGGGGGGCAGATGTTATTAAAACTGCATTAGTATATCCTCTGATTATCCAGTAGAAGATATGTGAGTGGGCAACGTAATTTCCATGAGTTCTTGTGTAAGAACTTGTTTAGAGTCCCAAAAGGGCTGGATCAGTGCACAATACCACCATACATGCAGTACTGAGCCTGTGGATGAGTTACATCTCCAGTAAGTCGGAGAACTGTTGGGGAATAATTTATGGATTCTCTCAGGCACCATATACCATCGGTATATAATTTTCCGCTGTTGCTCCAATAGGGTAGCGGATTTGATATACTACTTAGGGGTTTCAAATATTTTGTCCCACTGCTTCTGCGTGATTTCACATGCCAAATCACAAGACCAGTGCCTCGCGGGCTCAGCTTTCGAGAATGGTAAGTATTCCAAGAGCAGCCGGAAGAACATGGAGATTAGTTTACATGATGGAGGTAACTATTTATTGATGCAGATAGTTTCCCAGGCAGTAAGAGTCTTTACTTCTAACTGTTGTGGGGGATCTTTACCGTGTTACTTTGTAAAAAAGATTGCAATTGCCTATATGAAAACTGCGAAGTCAGGGGAATACCTTGGGTTGACATGAGGGAGGGGAAGTCCTTTAACTGAGTTTGTGAGTAGAGCTGGTATAAGTGCATGAGGTTGTTCTTATGCTATGGCTTAGTGTGGAAGGTAGAAATACAATCTTTGTGGTATTTAAAGAGTAGTACGAGTGTAGGCCATTTTCTCCTATTAGCCTCATAAGAGGAGTGAGAGACTCTAAGGGGTCAGTAATATAGAGTAGTATATCATCTGCGAACGCGCTGATTTTATGTTCAGTGCCACTCAATTTTATACCATGAATGTTCCCTGATGGCACAGAGGATGGGCTCTAGGGCGAGGACATACAGCAGGGGGTCAGTGGGCAACCCTGTCTCGTCCCATTAGTGATGGTAAAGGGGCTGGACAGGAATTCCACCTGCATTACTTGGGCCGAGTATAAGGCAAAAATGTGTTTAACTAGTTGTGGAGGGAACCTGTAGGTGTGTAATGTGTGCCTCATGAAGGGCCAGCTGAGGCGGTCAAAAGATTTTCCTGCATCTAACGCCAATAGTAGACCGCCCCCGCTGGTCCCCCAGAGATGTTCAAGAATCAGTGACATCATCCGTATTAAGTAATGAGGAGGGACGGTTATTAATGAGGAGGGACGGCACATGTCTGGGAGCTTATCAGGCTTCTGGATGGTAACCACAGTTGCTAGCAATATCTCAGGACATAGTGTGCCTGTGACCATAGCCTCTTGGTATACTTTCAATAGATAGGGAGCCAACTCTACTGCATATTTTTTGTAATAGGAATTCGGCACTCCATCTGCACCTGGTGATTTACCCACTGGCAACCCTTTAATAGCATTTAACACTTCCGTGAGTGTAATAGGTTGGAGCAACTCTTCAGCTTGGGTTGGGGTAATATGGGGGAGGTTGATAATCGCCAAGTAGTTATTAATCTCAGCGTCACTAGAATTGTGAGTATCCCCTTTGGTTCACACATTGTATAGTTTCAAGTACAATTCCTGACTAATGTCATTGGGATTTATTTTTTTGAGACTGTCATCACTGATTATATGGGCAATTTTAGAGTTAGAGTATTTGCTGTGGAGTCTAGAGGCAAGGTATTTAGTTGCCTTGCTGCTATTGTGGTAAGGATTTGCCCTTTGTTCGTGGAGAAAGTATTTTGTTTTTTTCGAATTTAGTTTGGTTAAGCGTGCATATAGTAATTTTAGCTTCGTTGCTAGTTCCGCAGTGGGGAGGATTTTATTCTGGGAAGTGGTTATAGCTATTTGTTTGTGGCAGTCTATGAGGTTAGTTTGGTGTTGTTATTTGAGAAAGGAGGAGCATCGGATAAACAACCCCCTCACTACCGCTTTATGTGCTGACCAGACTGCAAAGTCCGACACTGCAGTACCCACGTTTTTTAAAAAACTTTCTTGTAATTATCACCATATATTGTTTACAAAAGAGGCATCAGATAACAAGGAGTAATTCCAAGGACCCTCTTCCCTTAAATTGGAATGTGTCAAGGAGTTCTAGGTAGACCGGACTGTGGTCCGACCATGTTATGTCCCCCAGGTGGCAGTTCGAGAGTTGGGCTAGCATTGTTCAGTCTAGGAAAAATGTGTCTATGCGTGTATAAGTGTTGTGCACTCTTGAGTAATAGCCGGGTGCAATGTCCTCCAGGCATCATATAGGTCGTTTTGGTCGATCAGTTTAGTGAATGGTTTACATTGGGTTTCAGATCGCCGTTTACTTTTACCAATGAGGGCAGCAGTTGTGTCAAGTTAGGTGACTGTATACAGTTAAAATCCCCACATAGCAATATATTACCTTGTTTGTATTTATCAATTTTACTGAGGAGTGATTGGAGAAAGTTTCTGGGATTATCGTTTGGAAGGTAGGCTGCTACTAACGTGAGTTGGACATTATTAAACAGGCCCAATAGGGTGATGTATCTGCCGCCTGGGTCAATTTATTATATTTGGGGTGTATAAGCCACATCTCTATGTATCAGGATAAGGACTGCTTTAGATTTAGTGTTTGATAGTGAATGGTATTGGATTGGGTATCTTTTAGTGAATATGGCTGGGGTGTGGTCTTTTTTTAAACTGGTTACCTGGATGCAAGCTATGTCCACACCCTGCATTGTCAAATCTCTGAGGAGAAGCCTTCGTTTACCCGGGGTATTCAACCCCTTCACATTATGGGAGACAATTTTCATACTATAGTGGTATTAGATATTAATCGCTGCTGGGAGTGATCAGGGGAGGGCTGGCAGCCTTAGGCCTGGGGGGCAAAACCAGTCAAGTGGCCCATTGCGCCACCAAATCAGTTCACCATCCATGCCCACCTTTTTCTGGTTTTATAACGGATATTGATGTTATGCTAATCAGTAGCTCTTTGCCATACCCGCTCCTTCACGGCTCTGACTTTCAATGTTGTCAGAGCACAGGCTGAGAATCTCTGAGCCTGTGCTCTGACTCACTAACTGAGCGCCGGAACCACCAGGGAGAGGATATGATCTGACTGCACCTACTGCTGGTGCGCACCAGTGGACCACTAGCGAATCGTTTAAATTAAATATGCTGGTGTACCCAACTTGTGAGCTGTGTTGGCCGCCGGGCACCTCTGTTGTCATGGCACCCTGCGTGACCACACAGCTTGCACACCCCAACGGCTGACCCTGCTGACACACACTGATGTTACTACTTAGACATCCCTCAATATGAATACAGAGATGAGAGTAAACACCAATAAACTGTGGAAACAGAGCTGATCCCCCCAAATTTATAAAGGTTTGCTTAGAGGATTTATTCAAGATTAAATCATGCCTCCTCCTCTCTCCCCCATGCGCTGCTCTGTAGGCTGGGAGGAAGTGAAGAGTAATCACAGTTTCCCAGCACAACGCCACCTGTGGCTGCATGGGGAACAGCTGTTTAATGTAATGCTTGCAGGACGGCCAGCTGCCGCAGAACCTCTTTGTTTCCGTCTCTGCAAAGGGCTCCAGGCACTGCTTGTTGTGAGTGTGAGCCACTGTAAATTAGGGGCAGAGGGCACTTGCACTGCGGTCAAGACGGGTCTGGGCAGGAGGAGAGTGCAGTGCAATCAGTGCACTCCCCTCCTGTGGGTCACCAGTAGACTGGTGCACCTGCCCAGGATCAGAGCCGGTGCAAGGATTTTTGCCGCCCTAGACAAAATATAAATTTGCCCCCCCCATGTGACATCACAATGCCCCACCCATATGATCTGCCATATGAACTAACGCCAGTGCTGCACACAGTGTGTGTTTACATTAAAAAGCCTGCAGGGACCAGCTATAGACACCAGAACCACTTCATTAAGCTATAGTGTCCCTTTAATGTGAGGTAAATTATAGATTAGTGTCACTAATAATATACTAGATTGCCTACTTACAATTAGATGAGGATGATGATGGGCTGCAGTTTGGCTCCACTGGTCTGGTGTAGAACAGGACCTCTGGAGGCTGTTTGCAACTGTGGTCACAAAATTCAACGTTCTGGGAGAATTGGAAGCAGCTCCATTTTTGGGGGGGCCTCTTACACAGCTCAAGGTCTGGGCCCCAGTGCCTGACGGTGAGTATGCCCATAAGGCCCACTCATAAGTCCACTTATATGTTCCACCCACCCATGAGCTCGCTCACAGGGAGTGGAGTGTGTAGGGGATGTGTTATGTGTTATCTAATATGTGTGCTTATGGTATGTAGTGTATAGGGATACCAGTTTGTGCAGTGTGTGCAGTGTGATGCAGTGTGTGCAGTGTGTAGTGGAAGCAGTGTGTATTTGTGTATGAGGGATGTATTATGTGTTTCTGGTTGTGTGTGAGGGATGCATTGTGTGAATCTGTGTTTGTATGCATAAGGGATGCAAGGTGTGTGTCTATATGTGTGTGCATTGAGTGTAAGAGATGCATTGTGTTTCTGTGTGTATGTAAGAAAAACAGTGTGTGTGTTTGCATGTGTGTGTAAGGGTTTGCATTGTATGTTTCTGTGTATGTGTGCAAATTATGCATTGTCTTTGTGTGTAAGGGTTGCATTGTGTGTGTGTGTAATGGATGCATTGTGTGTTTCTCTGTGTGTAAGGGAAGCATGTTCTGTTTCTGTGTATGTATAGGGATGCATTGTGTGTTTCTGTGTATGTATAGGGATGCATTGTGTGTGTGTGTGTGTGTGTGTGCGCATAGTGTTAAAGAGCTCCTTGTCTTGCCCCCTGTCCTATAGAGCTGTCCCTTCTGTCCCTTAGAGCTCTCCCCTGCCCCTTAGTGGTCTCTCCTCTCCCCCACCCTCCCCTAGCGGTCTCTTCTCACCCTTACCCACCCTCCCTGTGCTCTTCTCATCCCCCCTCCACCCTCCCTGTGTTCTTCTCACTCCTCCCTCTGTGTGTTCTCACCCCCCCGTGTTCTTCTTACCCCCCCTCCCTGTGTTCTTCTTACTCCCCCCCTTGTTCTTCTTACCCCCTTCTTCTTATTACTCCCCCCTTCTGCTTACCCCCCTTCTTCTTAACCCTCCTACTTCTTCTTACCCCCTCCTTCTTCTTCTTACCCCTTCCTTCTTCTTCTTACCCCATTCTTCTTCTTACCCCCCTTCTTCTTCTTACCCCCCCTTTTTCTTATCTCCCCTCCTTCTTACTTCCCCCTTCTTCTTACTCCCCCCTCTTTATCCCCCCTCCCCTCTTCTTACTCCCTCTCTTCCTACTCCCTCTCTTCCCTCTTCTTACTCCCCCCTCCCCTCTTACTCCCCCCTCTTCTTACTCCCCCCTCCCCTCTTCTTACTCTCCCCCCTCCCCTCTTCTTACTCTCCCCCCTCCCCTCTTCTTACTCTCCCCCCTCCCCTCTTCTTACTCTCCCCCCTCCCCTCTTCTTACTCTCCCCCCTCCCCTCTTCTTACTCTCCCCCCCTCCCCTCTTCTTACTCTCCCCCCTCCCCTCTTCTTACTCTCCCCCCTCCCATCTTCTTACTCTCCCCCCTCCCATCTTCTTACTCTCCCCCCTCCCCTCTTCTTACTCTCCCCCCTCCCCTCTTCTTACTCTCCCCCCTCCCCTCTTCTTACTCTCCCCCCCTCCCCTCTTCTTACTCTCCCCCCTCCCCTCTTCTTACTCTCCCCCCTCCCATCTTCTTACTCTCCCCCCTCCCCTCTTTTTACTCTCCCCCCTCCCCTCTTTTTACTCTCTCCCCCCTCCCCTCTTTTTACTCTCTCCCCCCTCCCCTCTTTTTACTCTCTCCCCCCTCCCCTCTTTTTACTCTCTCCCCCCTCCCCTCTTTTTACTCTCTCCCCCCTCCCCTCTTTTTACTCTCTCCCCCCCCCTTCTTCTTACCCCCTCCCCTGTAGGTGGCCGAGCTGCACTCCAGTCCGCGGTCCCGGCCGGAGTGATAGGAAGGTGCTCAGTGTGCACCTTCCTGTCAGTCCGGCCGGGTACAGGAAACAGAAACTCCTGTTCCGCGCGGAACATGAGTTTCTGTTTCCTGTACCCGGCCGGACTGACAGGAAGTGCACACTCAGTGTGCACCTTCCCATCACTCCGGCCGGGACCGCGGAGTTCAGCTCGGCCACCTACAGGGGAGGGGAGGGAGGGGAGAAGCAGCTGCAGCCGTCTGAGCGCTCTTTACAGAGCGCTCGGCGGCTGCAGCATTTAAAGGGCCGGCCCGCCGCGGCCGGTCCTAAAACAATTTCGGGCGGCCTGGGGGGCAATTGCCTCCCTGCCCCCCGGCCCAGCCCGCCCCTGGGAGTGATGGCCATTCCATGAGCAAAAGATGAGTTTGGTCCCTGTGGGGTAGGAATTGCGCAGCATGAGACTGCTTTCCTCCAGGTCCTGTCTGAACCAGGTGACATCTAGCCAATATCACACATATGACCCGTATTGTTTTCTCTGTTAACAATTGCAATACAACATAGGAGCGCCCTTAGGCGACTGGTCTGACAGTTATAAGTCAAAATAGGGGATCTTTGATATTTAGGCTTAGAGGGGTAGGGGAACACACAAGGAGGGGGTGTAACATGGAAGGGGAAACAAACTTGTGGGCAAAATGCCCATTTAGACTCCACAAGGGAGCATAGATGATATTTTGATGGTATTATGAGACTTATAGAAAACCCTGAAAACCTAAGGATCTAAATACTATTGCAGAAACAATGGTTTACTATGCAGAATTACCCAAATTATATTGTGTAGTTCAGGACCAGACTGGGAAAGAAATTCAGCCCGGGCATTTTTAATCACAGTGGCCCAGTGAGAAAGGTGTGGAGCCAAAAAGGGGGGAGTGTTGTGTTATCAACAATGACAAGCATGTTTCCACTCTCAAAGTAAGCATATTGGTTCAATCTAGTTCTAGGGCAGCCCATGCACAGAACCCTGCTAAAGAGCTCTTGCATGAAACAAAGGACCTGTATTTGTTCCGGTATCTGTTCAGATAGTGGATTTAATGACATGCTTGCACAGCATTTGTTTGTTACTTGTCTCTGGTGTCTCCAAAAGTAGGATACCGCAGGACAAAAGGGTCAGTGATTGTGTGCATAGCAGCTTAAGTGTGTATCTGTATAGGTGATGTGCGTGTGTGTGTGTGTAAGGGCTGTAGCGATTGTGTGTTAATGGAATGCAGTGTGTGTTTGTATGAATGTGTGTGTGAATGTAGTGTGTGCATAGAGTATCTATTGTGTGCAGGTGGTGCACTGTGTGTGTAAGGGATGTAGTGCCTGTAATGGATATAGTGAGTGAGCAGTCCAGTGTGTGTGAGGAATGCTGTGTTTTTGAGGGGTGCAGGGTGTGTGAGGGGTGCAGTGTGTTACTGTGTTGGGTGATAGAGGGGTCAGTGTTTCATCACATACAGACTCCAGGCACAATGACCACTTCAAATCACCAAAGTGGTCATGGTGCATGCATTAATCTTTTAAAATACAATAAATCACAATATAGATGAATACAGGTTTGGTAGGTGGAAAAGGCTGCTCTCTAGGCCGTTTTAAGACTATTTTATACATTTACTACTTTCTGTCAAACCGAGTTTTATTCTCTTCTTCTAGGTATATTATTCATTTATAATTTTGCAATTCTTGTATGAAAATGCCATAGTAAATGCTCACCGAGTTATGCATACTTGGAATTATAGAACAATCCACCTGTGTAGAAGGGTCCTAAGTTTGGGATCCGTCTTAGAGGTGGAAAGACTCCAAAAAAAATACTCCAAAAGTCCGGAAAAAAACAGGCTTATGGAGTATAGGCTGGAATATGAGATGAAATCATCGTACGTAGATGAAGTTAATTATATAAATAATGTTAAATCATTAGTAAAGGGTAGAGTTATATACAAGAAATGATCAAGCCTTAGTGGCTCACCTCTATCATGTCCTAGTTCAGGAATGCTAACGGCTAAAACGTCAAAAAGAGCGACCGACTAGAGACTTTAATATTCCATATAATTTGTCAAGTCTGGTGGCTCAAAAAGATAATAGGATAGATATATGGCATTCCCAGAGACAATAGGTAAAATGATGGTCACAATGCCTAACCCCTATGGTTGTGAGGGTATCGTGTGGCTAGAGGTAATTTCTGAGTAAATGCGTCTAAAACTCTAGATAGCTTTCTAACACGTCATTCAGCCAAAGGGGGTAGTTTTGCAGGTAAAGTCCAATAGATATGTCTGTTCTGCTTAGGTAGTTAACCAAAATTGGCACTTGGTAGGGATTGGCGCTGTCCCTTTAATTCCAGTGCCAATGGGTGCACCACTGGGTTAGAGTGGTAGCAGGGCTAGTTTACCCCTATCTGAACAGTCTCAGACTAGAACCTGTAATACATATACATACAGTGGGTGGAATGATTCGGTTCAGGGTTAAATATGATGGTATTGGGGTAGATGAAGTAACTGTGGAGATAAAAGTATACAAGCACCTAGTGCAATATTGTACTGTGTAATAATACTTCAACATACAATGTATAACTCAGTACTCACAAGAAGTAACTTGCAAGTAATCCTTTTTATCCCACAGTGGACTCATTTACTTTAGTACGATTTTAGTGGATTTTATCAAGTTTGTTGTTTTGATTTTATTTTATTGTGCTGTATATCCACTTTTAACTTTATAAATAAAAGGACTTAGTCCCCAATTTTATATTGGTGTGGACATTCCTTTTTGAGAGCTGCAGAACATCACCTGCACTTTGGAAGGGAGTGGGATCCCTTCTAACTATCCCACAGGCGTCTGGACTGAGCCATTTCCAATTGGCTCCCTCCTTGTGAGTACTGAGTTATACATTGTATGTTGAATTATTATTAAACAGTACAATATTGCACTAGGTGCTTGTATACTTTTATCTCCACAGTTACTTCATCTACCCCAATACCATCATATTTAACCCTGAACCGAATCATTCCACCCACTGTATGTATATGACTTGCTGTGATTTTTAGTGTGGATAGAGAGGTTACCACACGGGTGTTTTGAGTGTTTTTGGTATCTATTTGGGTAACACGCTGTGACTCTGTACTTTTATTTGTATAGAACCTGTAATAGTCATACAGTGACCATATAAGAGGTGAAAAAATGAACAAAGTGGAAAGTTTTTTTTAAACTTTCCACTTTGTTCATTTTTTCACCTCTTATATGGTCACTGTATGACTATTACAAGTGCCAATTTTGGTTAACTACCTAAGCAGAACAGACATATCTATTGGACTTTACCTGCAAAACTACCCCCTTTGGCTGAATGACGTGTTAGAAAGCTATCTAGAGTTTTAGACGCATTTACTCAGAAATTACCTCTAGCCACACGATACCCTCACAACCATAGGGGTTAGGCATTGTGACCATCATTTTACCTATTGTCTCTGGGAATGCCATATATCTATCCTATTATCTTTTTGAGCCACCAGACTTGACAAATTATATGGAATATTAAAGTCTCTAGTCGGTCGCTCTTTTTGACGTTTTAGCCGTTAGCATTCCTGAACTAGGACATGATAGAGGTGAGCCACTAAGGCTTGATCATTTCTTGTATATAACTCTACCCTTTACTAATGCTTTAACATTATTTATATAATCAACTTCATCTACGTACGATGATTTCATCTCATATTCCAGCCTATACTCCATAAGCCTGTTTTTTTCCGGACTTTTGGAGTATTTTCTTTCTCTTTTGATACTTGGAATTATACAGAGTTTAACCCCTTAAGGACCAAACTTCTGGAATAAAATGGAATAATGACATGTCACACACGTCATGTGTCCTTAAGGGGTTAAAGTAAATTCAAACTGAAAGGAACATTTCAGGCACCCTCACCCTTACAGCTCCCTCAGTTTGACTTCTTACATGGGGTCCACTGGGTGCTGCTCCCCTTCTCCACTACCATCTCATGAGACCCACAAGTGTGACAAACGCTCCTTCCCACGAACGTTTGTCACAAACTCCTGGAGGAGTGTGGAAGCTGGCCTCCTGCCCACCAACTATTTTCCAGGTCTGAGACACTGTTCGGGAGTTACCCTGCCCAGCCTAGCAACTTTCCCTGGGTGCCCCTGGTTCCCTTCATTTGAATGTAACCAAACGCTAGCTTCCTGGCGGCCGTTCGCTTGAACCAAACCCACAAATGGTCTTCAGTGGTACTTAGCCGCAACAGCTATGGAACTAATTTTGCCATGAGGACTTTGTGGGTCCCTGGTCACCTCAGCGGTACTTAGCCGCAAATGTTATGGAACTGTTTTAGGCATGAGGTGACCGTACAGTTCCTGGACAACTTGGTCCCTGGTTTTGAACCACTTTGCAACCTGCCAGGTTAGCATTTTTTGGATGGAAGGTGTCTGAGACTAAGGGGAACAAATGCTACCTGAGAATTAGATGGAGCACCCCGTATTGCGGCCGCAGGAGCTCCCAAAAGTTGACCGGCAACAGCACCAAATGCCTTGGAACTATTTTGGGCATAAGGTCACATGTGCAGCTGGTCAGAACTTTAACATGGTGGTATTTCTTCTACACTGAATGGATCTGAGCACTATTTGAACAACTTGGGCACTCAGATCAGAGCTATTTGGGGATGTATAATATGTGGAGTTATTGTATGTTTTATTAAGCTTGGGGTACTTTTGAGTTTTTATATTTTTGTGTTTGGCTCTCTGTTTCTGGGAGATAATTAACTTATCAGTATTTAACTCAATTATCTCCCAGGCCCAGGGATTCCTGGGAGGGGCTTGTGTTGAATTCAATGCAGACCCCCTGCTGGGGTGACTGGTAGACCCTGATAAGAAGTAAAACCAAGCGAGCAGTAGAGCTTATGGTGCATTTAGTGTTGCGTTATATTAAAATTATAGATTAAATTGGAAAAAGTCTCCTAGTCATCTATGCTTTCAGTTTGCCTATTTTGGTCAACAATTTCTAATTTCCTTTGAATTTCTTAGGAATTCAGGACAATTCATACTTTAGTGAATAACTGACATAAACGTTATGTAACGAAAGCCTAATATGTCTATAATACATTGCTATATGCTTCTATGACATGAATAAATATCCTTGAAAAATTTACTATGTTTTGAAAATATCATTGTAATTTTAACAGTTAATCCTGATATATTTTATATATTTCATTCATAATCTAGAAATTCTGTTTAAACATTCCAAACAATACCCGATATGTATTGTAGTAAAACATAATTTGTAAACATTGTTGTGGGCCAGAGAAAAATTTGCATACAGTCTGTTCCACTTGTATGACTCTGGATAAAAGGTACTTTCTCTGTCCTCTGTGTTTATATCTAGCTACAATGTGCAATCAATTGCTTGTATTAGTTGTCTGCCCAGGCATTTTAGATGCATGAATAACGTTCCGTGAATGTAGCATCCTACTTTCGCTGACCCCTTTCTTTTACCATGGAGGGGGGGGGCTAAATCAAAATAAGGTCACCGATTGCCTGCCAATTGCACTGTTTTGTCTGACTTTTCTCAGGGGAAAGTTTAACAGAAATTCTTTGTGAATAATATTGAATTTTTTTCTTACAGAAGCTCATCCACTAAATTGCTTTAGAAAAACACAATCATAAAAACGACTTCAGCTTCCACAGAATAAAAAATGAGAAGAAAAGTTCAAGTTGCTAAAATCTCATCTCCTGTTCACAAGTATCCATCAATAAAAAAGCAAAATTGCCATTCGATGTATACATGAGTGGTTGGAAATCCTAATGGAATGTTACTTTGCTAGAAAGTTTAAACACTGGCATATTCTAGAAAGGTAGGGCAGCTGGTTTGCTGCATTCAATAGAAATAGAATAAATCGGATATGTAAACATCCAATTCACACTTCATTTTACCACACGTGTAGAGAAAAAAAAAGTATTTTAACAGCTAAAAAGACATGTATAATCTTTAGTATAAAAAGCATCCATTTTGCAGAATGCTGCACCATAAGTCTATTCTTCTATTAATGGTTTATTAATGAACAATTTATTTCCTAAACTTTGGAAGACATGACATGATTGTTGTGCTCCACGGCTTCCTTTGTTGGTACAAGGCTTAACTCAGGAAGCCTCGTATCGGGTGCTTGCAGGGCCGGCACTTCCTGTAGGCCTACTGCTTAAAAAGGCGCCGGCAGGAGCTTTACTGCGCTGCTCGTTTGGCCTCCTCTCTATGTTTGAATAATTATACAAATCGTGCCACCAGTCATGTTACCGGGCGCTAGGGAGAACTTACATGGATGCTGACTAGCGCCCGGTGTAACACTAGTCCTCCGGCATCCACTTCAGCCTGCTAAGCCAGGACCCCCACAGGGACTCCCATTGACATAGCAGCACAAGGGAGCTTCAATTTCTCGCTCCTGCCCCTTGCCCAGTATATAGGGACAAGTGGGCAGGAGCATAGCTGGGGTGGGGCTGAGACAGAGTGAAGGCGGCCAAGCGCAGGGAAGCTGCCAGGAACACATGAAAAGCAGTCAAATATGAATATGAAGAAGGATATAATAGGTGCTCACTCCAATAAACAGTAATAAAATAGGCAGCGGTAACCAGTACAAGGGTTCCCAACCTTGTGACAAGAAGGATACAAAAAAAGTGGAAAGGAACTGCGCCCCAGATAGTAATTAATATATAAAATATACGTACATAAAAATTATTAACAATTCTTGTAAATCCTCAGAAATAAAAACAGAGAGAAAACATCAAAGTGTAGTATTATTGAGTGAAAAATGAAATAGTGGAGTGAATTAGGGTAATTTTACACTCACATTTGGTAGAGCTTTCCAGGAGCTCTACCGTAATTTGCTTGGACGGAACAATCCCCGTCTAAGGATTTTTATCTCAGCGAATAACTCCAAATTTTCAATAGTGGTGGTATTATAAAAGGGATAAAAAAGAGAACTCAGGGGGCGGAGCCTGACCGCGAGCGAGAGTAGTCGCCATCTCACGGAGCTCCGTAGGTCCTAGCCGACAAAAGCTTGAATTTAAGGGATTAAACCCTTCGCCCTACCTGCAATAGGCTGTTAACCTGCGGAGTGAGAGAACCGGAGACGATCTATGCCTTTCATCCAGCCGGCAAGAGGCAAGAGGCAGAAACGCAAACCCGGGGCCTACACACACTCACAGAGCCCGACCTGGTCAGACCTGCTGGATTGCTGGCAGCCTCACGGGGACCCGGAGGCTGAGGACTACACTGACGCCCTCCAACTACCCTTCACGCAAATGGGCAGACGATCACAGAAGGCCCCCCTGGAGCCACAATCAGGTTCCAGAGACATAGGGGCCTTACTGCAGCGAAATCAGGCAGCTAAGATGGCGGACAAGGCAGATCACAGACCAGTACTCTCTCCTGCAGAGTCTGCTCGCCCATACCCACTACCAGAACAGGTACCGGGCACAGCTGAGAATGTGGATGGATCGGCGCCGGTCACTCAGCGGGATTTCCACAACCTGGTACAGGAGATCAAGTCCCTCCTGGCGGCGGACGTGGCAAGTATTAAGGCAGACATACAGGCAGTGGACACTAGGGTGAAGGCCTCGGAAGAGGATATAGTCACACTCAAGCAGGGACTCTCAGACCTCCAAGCCACAGTCTTGGCTATGCAAACAAGCCCTCTCACTACACAGCCCTAAATGACAGGTCTCGGCGAAACCACATGAAAATTAGAGGGATTCCTGACACAATCACGCCGGACGAACTACCTCATTATATGAGGCGCCTGGTGGCCTCCATACTGCCCCAGCCCCAAGCCAAGAAATTCTCTATAGACGGGATATACCGCCTACCGGCGGCAGGTGGCACTACTTCTACCTTGGTGAGGGATGTGATCGTCCGCTGCTCCACCTCACAGGATAAACAGCCTGATGACAGCGATGCATGGCAAGATGCCGCTACCCTTTGAAGGGTCCAGCCTCTAATTCTACCAGGACCTTACGAGGTCCACACTGCAATGGCGTCGATCCCTGCAATCAGTCACCAGCCATCTAAGAGCGGCAGGGTTGGAATACCACTGGAGATCCCCCAGGTTCTTGGTGGTCACTCATAAAGGGACTGTACATAAAATCTCTTCGCTAGTCAAGGCGCCTCAATTCCTCAAAGCCCTGGGTATCCAGGACCCGCAGACCCACCCAGAACGACACTCCGGAACCAGAACAGCGGTACCCTCAATGACCATGGACCACCTGACCCTACGATCCGAAACCTGAATACCCTAGGGAACACTCCAATCCCATGAGGCACAAGCACCAACTGTTTAGCTCTGTTAAACCCTGTTATTCTGTTATTCTTTTAAGGCTCCTAGGCTGACATGACAACGACAATACACCCACTACAGACACACTCTCGTAATACCATAATAGGGCGAAGCCTAATGTGACTGTGCGGACATCACACACACACCATAGACTGCACTCAACACCCCCCCGCCACCCCCTTGGTTAGGGGCACACATAGAAGACGGCCTGACTCCATCACCCTGAAAGGGAAACACATGACCACATGGCCGATCTCCCTAAGCCAACCATACCCCCATGACTAAATATCAATGCACACGGAACTGGCCCAAGGACACATACCACCACACTGACTAATGTGAAAGCTTATTTTGTATTTGTATGTATCCCCCACCCTTCCTTTCTATTCTGTATCCCAAAATGCGTTGATATGAAAAAAAAGAAAAATGTTTTTCAATAAACAGAGATTGACGAAAAAAAAGAGAACTCCAATAGTATAGTATGTACTGATAAAATAAATAAAAGTACAGATAGAGAATGTGGTACTCACATTTACTAGAGCAGAAACTTGCTCTAGTATAATCAGCTTGGGTGGTATAATCCCCACCGAAGGATATGGTGACCAGGAAGTCAAAATAGAAAATAGGTGTATATAGCTTTAAAATTTAATATTTAATAACAAATATATAAAACAAAATGGCTATATATAAAAGAAAAAAGTCTCACTTTACGCGTTTCGCCC
Organism: Pelobates fuscus; assembly: GCF_036172605.1. Lineage (NCBI taxonomy): Eukaryota > Metazoa > Chordata > Amphibia > Anura > Pelobatidae > Pelobates > Pelobates fuscus. The sequence goes on from NC_086320.1 coordinate 205,640,501, forward strand.
GTCAGGCTTCTTCAGAAGTTTGAGAGAGAGTCTTAATACATGTCCTTTATATAGGTAATGCAATTATTGACAATGACTTCCTGGTGTGTTCGCTCGTGGAACGCACGCGTCATTCCGGAAGTGACGCGGCGTTACCACGTGGAGTAGTGCTATGTGTTCCAGCGTGGAACGCATTCGCGGCCATTTTAATGTCGTGTGCGTCATACCGGAAGTGACGCGACGTCTATATACGCAGTGAATACTGCGAATAGTAGGCTTGGAACGCATCGACGCCCATTTTGGGACCGTGTGCGTTCCATTTCGAGAAGAACCGTTCGGCGGTATTTACAATATACATACTGATACCAATAGCAAAAGAAAGTTTTTATAAAACCATATCATCAATGTCTATCTTTTTTAAAACGAAAAAAGGTGCTGAATTTCTCTCTCTTTTTCAACTCAATGTGGAATGGCATCATTGAGTATTATTTCGGTCATATTGGTGAATGGCACAGTTGTGGGAAAAAACATAAAAAGACACAAAGAATAATAAATCAATACTAATCAATACATCATAGTATATTATTTGTACATATGGAATCTTTGAGTAAAAAATGAAAAAATAAAAATAGTATATATAAAAATATAGTTACAAAATTACTTATATATAAGAATAAAAGTAAAATAATACAAAAACCACTTTGAAGGTTTATGGATGTATAGTAGGACATAGTTACATGTATTAAAATATTACATATCATAAAAATATATACAATAAAATGCATATCCCTCAAGGGTTAATACAAACCTGTATTTAAGATAATGCTGTACATAAAAAGACATAAAAAAATGTGTAATTGGGTAAGAGATGGAATGGGAGTAGTTGTTTATTCTATATTCTGAGACAATTTATAATTGTAAATTTTTTTTTTATAAATTATAAAAATATGAATATGAAGCTAAGTGGGTCAATGGGACATCTCAATGTGTACGTGAAGAATTTGTGTTTGAGTATGTCAGTCTGTACGGGTCAGTGTGTGTTTGTATGAGTCGGTGTGTGTCTGCATGGGTCGGTGTGTGTCTGCATGGGTCGGTGTGTGTCTGCATGGGTCAGTGTGTGACTGCATGGTCAGCGTGTGTCTGCAGTATGGGTCGGTGTGTGTGTCTGCATGGGCCAGTATGTGTGTCTACAATAGTCAGTGTGTATGTGTGTGTCTGTATGGGTCACTGTGTGTGTGTTCATCAGTCTGCATTCGTCAGTGTGTGTGCTTCAGTCTGCGTGGGTCAGTGTGTGCGTCAGTCTGCGTGGGTCAGCGTGCGTGAGTCAGTCTGCATAGGTCAGTGTGTTTGCGTCAGTCTGTATGGGTCTGTGCATGTGCGTTAGTCTGCTTGGGTCAGTGTATGTCATGCTGCATGAGTGGGTGGAGCAAATGGGGCGGCAACATTTTTTTTTTGCCTAGCGTGGCACAAATCCTTGCACCAGCCCTGTGTGCCCTGTCTGAGAATGTCAGCTTCAACTATCTATCAACTATCAGGTACTACATTCCAAAGTTTGTGGTTAAAGTGTTTGTTAGCAGCTTAATCTCCTGAAGTAAGACCGCACCTAGAACTGTGATGGCAAACATTTTTTAGCCAGAGTGCTTAAACCACAATACAAACCAACTTTTTTTCCTCAAAGTGCCAACATGGCAATTAAACCTGAATACTGAGGTTTAGAAAAAACAACTCATACAGTTGTCCGAGCTAATTAACATCTTTTGTTTTAAAAGAAGAACACAACATCCAATACACTGTTGACACCATCCCCATCTAATACACTGCTGACTCCCTCCACTCTAATACACTGCTGACCCCCTCCCCCACTATAATACACTGCTGACCCCCTCCCCCATCTAATACACTGCTGACCCCCTCCCCCAATCTAATACACTGCTGATCCCTCCCCCATCTAATAGACTTCTGACACCATCCCCATCTAATACAGTGCAGACCACCTCCCCCAAATATAATACACTGCTGACCCCTCCCCTCTATCTAATACACTGCTGACCCCCTCCCCAACTAATGCACCTCCTAAATCTAAAACACAATAGGTCCCCCAAGCCCCTTTATCCCTACCTGTACTTCAAGATGCAGACAGGACAGTCTTGTCTGGGCTCTGCTCTGTCTTGTAGTGCAGTGATGGGTGGCGTTCTGCACACTGCATGCAGGAGGGATGCCGCCGCTACGCTGTACACTGTAGAGCCACCGGGTATGACGTCATATGCCCTATGCTGCTCATATCCGGCGGCTGCCGTATGAAAAATCTATGTTCTTTACTGGCCATCGACCCTAGGAGCATCAGCCACGGCCCGCCGTGCAGCAGCAGGTGGACAAACAGGAAAAAAGTATTTTCCTTTATTGTGGCTGGCGACCTATGGCTGCGTGCCCACAGAGAGGGCTCGGCGTGCCAGCTGTGGCACGAGTGCCATAGGTTTGCCATCACTGACCTAGAGCCTCTTTACAACATTAAACATCATAACAGATTTAATATGGTGCCCAAAGTTGTACTTTAACCATTCTAATCCACATTTAAAATGTCATGTCCCTAAATGTGTGTCCTTGCTATTTTCAGGTGTTCAAAGTACACATTTGGTCAGTCTTGTAATTCTGGCACCCCAAGCAAACTATGCACCTCTCCGTCTTTACATTTTTTTTTTTTTTTAATATTCTTTATTTTTGCTGTGCATGAAATAACATACGCCTGTCTAATGCCACAACAGCAATCACAGGCAATTTGGAAGCAAGTCGACAGTTACATGGCATGCAAAGAAATGCACAATTTTTTTAAGTTTATAAAACAAGCAAAATACAAGCTGATTATTTAAGTCTTGTTATAGTGGTTCGCGTCGTGGATGTCAGGCTTATAACATTTAAACAAGTAGGGGCATTCTCATAGTATTTAAGTAGCCGGGGTTCTCTGCTCATGTTGCTTATACCGGGCTGAAGCTAGAGTGGGAGCCCTGGTAACGATATTCATGTCTTAATGCTGAACTAGGCTGGTGTAATTAAGTAGTTAAAGAGATTATAGACATGGTGAGTGTTGAATATGTACTAGTGTCAAGATTAGGCTATTGTGCCATGTAGCGACCACTGAAACCTTAGTAAGCTAGCACTCTAACCTGAAATCAAAACGGTCAAAGCATAACAAAACAAGAGAGGATCTACTAGATTTGCATGGACGTAGTGGAAAAATAGCAGTCCATCAATCTATGAGGCAGCGAAAGTCACCCGACTCCCACAGTCGGTAAGGGCCGGGCACTTACAGGAGAGTCACTGAGGGAAGGCGCCTCTCTAACCCCGAGTCTTTCTGGTGCCGTTATCGCCAAGACATGGACTCGGAAGCATGCTAAGTCCTGGCCCCACTTCAGTGGAGAGCTGTAGGAGGTGTTGGCGGTCCGTCGCTTCTTTCGGTCTGCAGGCTTCTGTTTGTGTGGCGGGGCTGACTCCGGAGTTGCCCTCGGCCCATGGGGGCCTCTGACGGCACTGACAGGTGCTGGTTTAGGTGCTCTGCCTGGAGGGATCCCTCTCTTATTACCTCTCTGGCCTCTCTTATGGGGCAGGGGTGGTACTGCTGCTGTGCGTTCATCCAGTGCTGCCCAGAAGCGATCAAAAATCTCTTCAATGTGTAGCAGGGTTTTGTCTATGTGATCTTGCATGTCGCAATGGATTTAATTCAGGCTCCGCTTTTCAGGAGCGAGTCCGGGCGCCATCTTGGGAATCGCAGTCATCTCCATGTCGCAGATAGTAGCCTTTAGTTTTGATGTGGAAATACCGTTCCAGCGGGGACCGGGATAACCCCCACCGGTCCAAAGGGGGGGGGGGGGGGACTCGCAGCCTTCGCCTCCGACCTGCTAGACACCAGTAAGCGGTAGAAAGGTAAGGAGGCGGCCGTCCACCTCACCTCTCACTCGGCTAGGCCGCAGACCTCCGGTTGCCTCAGAGTTTGATCAGAGCTTCAAAGCTTCTGTAGTTGGGTCATTCAGTGTTGTCCCCGGTCTTATCTACTTTATGGCACAGCTTTTGGCGTCAAGAGTGTGTAGAAGCCGGTTTTAATCGATTTAGAAAGCCATAGACTTCAGGAGCCCATCAGACATGCGGCCATGGCGGTCCGGCCCCCTCCGTCTTTACATTTTGCTGCTACTGTGTGTAAGTATAGCGTGCATAACAGAAAATATTGGGGAATAAACAGGGTGTGTACTATATATGTGAAACATTAACAAACTGTGCTATCACCTGTAAAAGTGTACCTCACATACACATATGAATATAACAAAAAACAAGATATTTATACAGCTTCCTCGGGGAGTCAAGCTTTTGACGAAACGCGTTGGATTTGCAGCCTGGACATTTTTATTTCTTTTAAGTTATCCATCCTTATTGTTATATTTATTTGTTTTTATTTTGCCATACTTCACTGCCTTATCATCTTGCCTGATGAGAATACCACCCTGTTCCACTTGCTAGTGCAGATATGCGAGTTGATTTCAGCATTGATGAAAGTGCAATCAGTAAATAAACCTTTGTTATATTTTAACAGTATTATACAATCTGCACTTTTTTTCCTTATCCCTCTGAGGATTCAGCTTATTGGAAGGACTTTCCATCAGCCAAGAATACCCCTGAGGGGAGATATGTGCAGGACATCTATGTTCTCTTGTAAGTTTTTTACCTCCTGGATTTAGTCACTTAAACTCTAAATACTTCACTATATGTGATTTTATTTTCCCAGATCTTCAATATATATGTATAACAGGTTGTATCCTCTATTATATAGTGCTATACCTCTTTGTTTATACTTCCTTATGGAGCTGTATAAATATCTTGTTTTTTGTTAGAAAATATTAGGGTTTCTCACTAAAGTCCAAATGGCCCTGTACCGAATGGGGCAAAACCATTTTCTGCTGTACAGAGCTATTTGGACTGCAAAATCTGGTTATTGTTGGCGGAATTCATCAATCTCTAGATATGTAAATCAAGTCTTAGGTGGGCCTGAATTTGTCCAAATTTCAACCAGACAGCTAAAATCCAGTCTGAATAAATGAAATATGTGCCTGGAGACTTCAACTTAAGGCCTAAATTTTACAAAATGCAAACAATTTGCCAAAATAGTTCAAAACGCTCGGCATTGCAAAAGTTAATTACGTAGCAGTTGGCCAGCACTTGCTAGCCAACCGCCAAATTAAATAAAATACCTATGGGGGATCAATAAGACCACTGTATTACTATAATGGAAGTAATGTACCTCCGTAAGCCCCATCTGGCAGCTAGGGGCATATCTACAAAACATTTTAAACTGAGCAGCCATTGCAGCCGAGTTGCTAGAAAAGGCCCCCTGAAAAATAACAGGTGGGAACATAGTCAGGCATTGGATGGGGGCTATAATATATACAAAATATAGGTTGCGCCAATATAAAGTCCAATTAGTCCACAATTGCTGGAGTTGTTCTCAACTGGTAACAGTCCAAACTTCAAATGGTGGGAGTATATGAAATTTAAAGCAGAAAATAACCAGTTATGGTTCAGAATAGTGATGTCGCGAACATAATATTTTCGTTTCGCGAATGGCGAACGCGAACTTCTGCAAATGTTCGCGAACGGGCGAACCCGGCGAACCGCCATAGACTTCAATAGGCAGGCGAATTTTAAAACCCACATAAAAGCCCTAAAGGCCCCCACCCCTGAGCAAGGTGACTAGGGGATCCCAAGCCCCTAGTCACCCCCCCACCCAAACACAACCTATCCCCTACCTACCCCCCCACCCTAAAAATAGTGAGGGGGGAATAAAATAACTAACCCTTTAAAAAAAATTAAACTTACCATTTGACGTCTTCTTTTTTCTAAAATCTTCATTTTTCAGCCCCAAAAAAGGCCAAATAAAAAGCCATCATACCCGACGAACTTAAAGTAAAATAAAAAACCAGAGCGTACAAAAATAATCCATCTTCACCCATGGAGGGCTCCGCACAGACTGAGCTACGCAGGGCGGGGGAAGGCTTATAAAGCCTTGCCCCGCCCTGCAATTAGGCTAAGAACACTCTGATTGGTGGGTTTAAGCCAATCAGAGTGCTCTTTGTCATTTTACACAACGTGGGAAAGTTCTTTGGAATTTTCCCATGCTGTGTAAAATGACACAGAGCACTGTGACTGGATGGCTTGAAAACCATCCAGTCACATGGCTCTGTGTCATTTTACATAGCGTGGGAAAGTTCTTTGGAATTTTCCCACGCTGTGTAAAATGACATAGAGCACTGTGATTGGTGGGCTTGAAATCCATCCAATCACAGTGCTCTGTGTAATTTTACACAGCGTGGGAAAGTTCTGTGGAATTTTCCGTCGCTGTGTAAAATTACACAGAGCACTGTGATTTGATGGATTTCAAGCCACCCAATCAGAGTGCTTTGTGTCATTTTACACAGCGTGAGAAAGTTCTTTGGAATTTTCCCACGCTGTGTAAAATGACAAAGAGCACTCTGATTGGCTTAAACCAGCCATTGTATAACAATTGTATAACAATGTTTGGGATTTAGTGAATATTCCCCTATATATTACCCTATATAACAAAGTTTGGAATTTAGTGAATATTCCCCTATGTAACAATGTTTGGCATTTAGTGAATATTTCCATATATAACAATGTTTGGCATTTAGTGAACATTCCCCTATATAACAATGTTTGGAATTTAGTGAATATTCCCCTTTCAAACCAACCAATCAGAGTGCTGTGACAGGTAAATGTAGAGACTTACCTGTCAGTCTCTTCATTTACCTGTCAGAGCATTCTGATTGGATGGCTTAAACCTACCAATCAGAGTGCTCTGAGCCTCATTATTTTTAGGGTGAGGGGGATAGGTAGGGGGATCATTTTTTTTGGGGGGGAGGGGGTGACTAGGGGTTTAGGGACCCCTAGTCACCTGGGGGGACATTTTTTTAGGGCCCCCACCCGCTGCTCAGGGGTGGGGGCCGGGGGGAGGACAATAGGTCCCCCCTATTGGTATTTAGGGCCCCCACCCGCCGCTCAGGGATGGGGGCTGGAGGGGAGGACAATAGGTCCCCCACCCCCTATTGGTATTTAGGGCCCCCACCCGCCGCTCAGGGGAGGGGGCCAGGGGGAGGACAATAGGTCCCCCCTATTCGTATTTAGGGCCCCCACCCGCCGCTCAGGGGTGGGGGCCGGGGGGAGGACAATAGGTCCCCCGTATTGGTATTTAGGACCCCCACCCGCCGCTCAGGGGTGGGGGCCGGGGGGAGGACAATAGGTCCCCCCTATTGGTATCTAGGGCCCCCACCCGCCACTCAGGGGTGGGGGCCAGGGGGAGGACAATAGGTCCCCCCCCAATTTGAATTTAGGGCCCCCACCCACCGCTCAGGGGTGAGGGCTAGGGGGGAGGACAATAGGTCCCCCCACTTTTTTTACTTCAGGGCCCCCACCCACTCAGGGAGGGAGGACCCTTTTTTTAAATAGTAATAGGGGGCGGACCGAACATCGCATATGTTCGCCGTCCGTGGCAAACGCAAACACGCAATGTTCGCCAGCGAACTGTTCGGTACATCACTAGTGCAGAACATATGGAAATAGATGCAGGACATACAACAATAATGTATATGGTATATCACTCACATATGAGAGAGCTATAAGAGCTATAAGACCAGCTTTGAGTTTAGCAGCATGGAGCGGTACAATCCCCACTGATGGATATGTAGATCTGGGGCTGGTCCCTCAATGTGTAGTCTGATATATAAAAGATAAAAATGGCAAACAATAGTGCTCACTGTAATCAATATATTGATGGTTATAAGAGTAAGAATATTCTACTCACATGTGGTGGAGCAGTAGATCCTGTTCAGATGGTAGCGTTTGGGTGGTATAATCCCCACCATGGATATGATGCTAAGTAGATTCCCAAAGGAGTAGTATCCAAAGTTTTCTTATTCAGTATCTTTTTAAGTGCCAGGAACAGAAGAAGTTAAAAATTAATAAAAGCAACTAAAAACATAAAAAGTGTGATAAATGGACAAACACTAGTAGTGAATGCCAAATATACTTTAATGCTTTAAAAATAAAAGTTAAAACAACATAATACGTTTCGCCAATGGGGTGGGAGGCGGGGGGTGGAGGGGCTTTCTCAAGTGTAGGTAATGGGGGCCTGGCACTTAGGAGTTTATATAAGGAGATGTCAGGTTCAAATCATATGTGAACCTTGACCTCAGCTCGGGTCATATGTTACGTAGGTACATAGCTGAAAAGAGACTTGCGTCCATCAAGTTCAGCCTTACTCACATTTGTATTTTGCAATTGATCCAAAAGAAGGCAAAAAAAAAAACAGTTTGCAGCACTTTTGCAACAAACTAGGAATAAAAAAATTCCTTCTTGATCCCAGAATGGCAGTCAGATGTATCCTTGGATCCAGAAGCTATTACCCTATATTGAAAAATTATATCCTTGAATATTCTGTTTTTGCAAGTATGCATATAGTTGCTGTTTGAACATCTGTATGGACTCTGATAAAACCACTTCTTCAGGCAAAATTGAATAAAAACAGAACAGAATAAAAAGACATAAGTGGCACACTGTGATTAGTGATAAAACAATTGTGTAATAAAAAATGATTATTTCAGATTTAAAACCGGGTCATTACTTAACCGGGTTAAGTAATGTAAAACTATAAGATTATTTATAAAAATTGGAAATAAGGAAATGGTCCAATAGTACTAGATAGAATTCATCTATAAGGGTAAATTGATGTGAAAACTAGGCTTAGAAAGTAGTTAAGAACACTAATAACAACTACTATGTTAGCTGTACTTCTGGGGAAACCAGAAGTGTCACGGCCACCATTTTGGAATCTGGCGCCAGACAGGGAAGCATCTAGAATATGTACAAGGAATTTCTAATGCAGTGCATAGTACTAGGGGGGATGATATAGCGTGGTAGAAAAAGCCTATTATAAAATGTAAATTGCCATAATTCATCAAAAACTTGTATTGTGAATTCAGAAAACAGGAAGTGCTGCGGCCACCATTTTGCAATAGCGCGCCAGACTAAAAACATTCATAGCAGTCTATGGGACATTCTATTAAAGGCCTAGTACATTTGCCAGTACTAGGTAGACATATATATGATGTAAGAAAAGGGATTTGATACCACAATGTACATAATATATGTACAGGTAAGCATAAACATGATAAATTACGAACATGATAAATAACTAATATGATGAATAAGTAAATATTAAAAATGTAAAATAGATAATGATATATATATATATATGTAAAATACATGAATACAATGAACACAAGATAGGAACAACTTGCACATAATAAATAGTAAAAAAGGCACACAGAGGAATGTGGCAAAATGTGATAAAGGAGGGGGCTTATAAAAGGCTAAAATTAGATAAAAAGTATGATACATACTAAAAATTAATAATGACATTTATAAGTAGTTATGCAGATCAAATTCTGCATTTAGTCCATATGGGTCTAAAGTTCTCAGGTGGTATACCCAGTTGATCTCATTTTTACCTAAAATATTTTTTTATATTGCCACCCCTCCATGGTAATTTGCACTTTTGTATGCCTATTACCTTTAAGAATGTGGGATTATTATCATGAATCTGAAAATGTTTGGACATACTGTGATTTTTGTAACCTTTACTGATGTTCCTGCACTGTTCTGCCAATCTAATTCTCAAACATCTAGTAGTCATGCCCACGTACTGGAGGCCACAAGGGCACTCCAGTTGGTAGATCACATTCTTGGTGTTAAATGTAATTAGATCTTTAATTACATATTTTTTCTGTGTTTGATTGGACATGAACTCGATTATTTTTTACTAGTGGATTATTTTTTACTGTGGATTTACACAGACGCACTTTTTACATTTATAAAAAACAGTATAATGGCATAGAGTGTTTTGTGTGTTCTGATACATAGTTACATAGCTGAAAAGAGACTTGCGTCCATCAAGTTCAGCCTTACTCACATATGTTTTTGCTGTTGATCCAAAAGAAGGCAAAAAACCTAGTCTGTAGCGCTTCCAATTTTGCAACAAACTAGGAAAAAATTCCTTCTTGACCCCAAAATAGCAGTCCGATGACTCCTTGGATCAAGTAGCTATTACCCCACTAATTAGAAATTATATCCCTGTATGTTATGTTTTTGCAAGTATTTATCCAATTTCAGTTTAAACATCTGTATAGACTCTGATAAAACCATAAAGATTCTGATAAAAATTCCATATCCTTAGTACTCTTACTGTAAAAAAAGCCTTTTATTTGCCTTAGATGAAATCTCCTTTCTTCCAGTCTAACTGTGTGAACTTGTGTCCTATGTATAGCCCTGTTTATGAATAGATTTCCAGATAATGGTTTGTTCTGGCCCCGAATATATTTGTATAATGTTATCATATCCCGTCTGAGGCGCCGTTTTTCCAAACTAAAGAGATTAACATTTTTTAACCTTTCTTCGTAACTAAAATGCTCCATTCCTTTTATCAATTTTGTAGCTCGTCTCTCCACTTTTTCTAGTGCCATGATATCCTTCTTTAGAACAGGTGCCCAAAATTGCACAGCATATTCAAGGTGTGGTCTTACCAGCGATTTATAAAGAGGCAAAATTATATTTTCATCCCGAGAATTTATGCCCCTATTTATACATGACAAAACCTTACTGGCCTTAGCAACTGCAGATTGACAGCGCATATTACTGCCTAATTTGTTGTCTATAACAGTTCCCAAATCCTTCTCGTGGGTGTTTATCCCTAATTCACTACCATTTAGGGTGTAAGTTGTTTATGCATAACTTTGCATTTCTCTATGTTAAATTTCATCTGCCATTTTAGTGCCCAATCCCCCAATCTATTCAAATCCCTCTGCAGCAAAGCAATATCCTACTCACATTTTATTACTTTACAAAGTTTTGTGTCATCTGAAAACACCGAAACATGGCTTTCAGTGCCCATTTCAAGATCATTTATAAATATTTTAAAAAGAAACAGTCCCAAAACAGAACCGTGAGGTACACCACTTACCACTTTTGTCCAGCCTAAAAATTTACCATTAATGACAACGTGTTATTGCATTCCTTTGTGTAGTTGTTTGTTAAATAGCTTTTTAAATTTGGTGCTGCTCTAAATATAATTTGCTAGGTGTTTAAAATCGTTTATGGTATTACCCTGAAGGAGGATGTGCCAATGTTTTTTGACAAAGCTTTTAATCTTTTTGCTTTTATTATTATAGTCAAATATAAGGGGAATAACTGGTGTATCATTGGTTGATTTAGTTGTATATGTTAAAAGATTAGTTCTGTCTTGTTGTTTCACCTTTTCTGTAATGTCACCTAAATTTTCTTCGTGATAGTTTTTATCTAAAAACTTTGTATTTTTTAAAATTTGTGATTGGTTATTATAGTCTTCTATCAGGGAACAATTTCTTCTAATCCTTAAAAAGTGGCTTTTAGGAATGCTGTTAAGTCAAAGACTGTAGTGACAGCTACCTTGGTCTATATCAGCATTAGTATGTACTTTTTTTTTTTTTTTTTTTTTTTTTTTAAAGTGCGTGTGTTGATTTTGTTATCCTAAATAAAAATCTGTAAGTCTAAAACATTAATATAATATTTATTATATTCTGAGGTGAGGTGAGGTTTTTTGAGTAAAGAATGTTAAGATAGTTGAATTCTTGTTTTTTAAAAATATTGTTATTTTTTCCCTTTTTCCAGATATGTAGTGAGTGCATTTTTAATTGTATTAGTTGGATCATGATGGAGTTTATCATACACCTTATTATATTTTTTGCATATTTTTTTGTATCTATTGGATGGGGGCTACCTCGTGTCTATCCCATGACCCCCTACAAGCCAGCAGGTGGGGCCCTAATTATAATAAACAGGGGTGGGGAGAGGACATGTCACTATCCTATTTAATAGTAAACCCAATCCCCTAGCTACCCACTAAAATGAAGTCCATACCCACCCCCATCCCCTTAATAATAGTGAGGAGTTAACCAAGAAAACTAAAACCTGTAAAAAAAAAAATTATATTAAACATCAGAAGTCTTCTTTCTTCTAGTTTTTCTGTTCTTCAGCCCCCAAAAAGGGCAAATATAAATGCATAATCCAGACGCCACTAGCTAGAATCCCTCTTCATATTTTCTCACTGGTGTTCTGTTTTAAGTGGGTGTAATCTATTGTGTTTCAAGTGCTTAGTTACTATATCAAATATTGATGCATAAACTTTGTGCATATTATTTCCATCACCTAGCGGAGTGTCAAAAGTAGTTTCAGCAAACACACCTCGTGGCACCACCTTTAGGACACAAATTTATGGCTTCATTTAGTAGACCTATATATACCTTAAGTTTACCAGTATGATGCCTGTTATCAGGGCCATCTTTAACAAGGGGCAAACAGGGCAGCTGCCCCGGGCCCAATTACTCTTGGGGGGCCCAAAGCAGCTGCCCTGTGGGCCCCCTGCCTGCAGCCAGGTCTGAACAGCCCACCAGGATACTGAGAAATGTCCCGGTGGGCTGCAGCAGGTGATGTAATCAGGGGCCCCCGGCCCTTTAAGAGAGCTCCTGACCGAGCCCCTGTCTTCCGGCCTGCTGGGAGGAAGTGTTGTGAGGTCACTTCCTCCAATTTAACAGAGTGCCGCTGGGGAGGAGGAGACATACATGGAGAGAAGGAGGAGGTACAGACCAAGAAGAAGACTCCCATCAGTCTCAGCCATCCAGCTCCCATTGGACTACAGGAAAGCCACACTTCTGTAAAGGTAAGGAGGGTGGCTAAACTATGTGAATTCATATGACTGACTGTGTGTGTGTGTGTGTGTGTGTGTGTGTGTTTGTGTGTTTGTGTGTGTATGTGTATCTGGCTGTATGTGTGTATATCTGACTGTGTGTGTATCTGCGTGTGCGTATATGACTGTGTGCGTATCTGACTGTGTGTATCTCACTGTGTGTGTATATCCAGGGCCGGCCTTAGGCATTTGGGCGCCCTGTGCAAAAAATCTTCACAGCGCCCCCCCCCTCCCCCACTCCTTACCCCTTCCCACACACCCTGTCACACACACACACACAGGCAGGCAGCCATACACACACACACACACACGCACGCAGACAGTCACACACAGACACGCAGACAGTCACACACACACGCAGACAGTCACACACACACGCAGACAGTCTCACACACACACGCAGACAGTCTCACACACACAAACATAGGCAAACAGTCACACACACACAGGCAGACAGCCACACACACACAGTCAGACACACACACTCACTAACAGACAAACACACTCACAGACACACACTAACAGACACAGACACACACTAACAGACACAGACACACACTAACAGACACAGACACACACTAACATGCACAGACACACACTAACATACACACATACACACTAACAGACACACACTAACATACACACACACTAACAGACACACACACACACACTAACATACACACACACACACACACACACTCACACATTAACACATTTTTTTAAATTTATTTAGACACCCCCCCCCCCAGCCTCCTTACCTTTGGGAATGCTGGGGGGGGGGGGTCTCTTCCTCCCTGGTGGTCCAGTGGCTGCTGGGCTGGGCGGGCGGCGCTGGCGGGCGGCTGGCGAGGGAGCACTTCCTCTGAGCTGTTTGCTCAGCTCCCTCGCGCGCCGCAGAGTGAGGCTGGGAGCCGGAATATGACGTCATATTCCGGCTCCCAGCCTCACTCTGCGGCGTGCGAGGGAGCTGAGCAGACAGCTCAGAGGAAGTGCTCCCTCGCCAGCCGCACGCCAGCGCCGCCCGACCGCCCAGCAGCCCGGCATGTCTGTTAGCCGCAAGGCTAACAAGACATTTGCCTTGGGCATTTGGGGGCGGCTTTTTTTGCCGCCCCCTGGAAAATGCCGCCCAAGGCAAATGCCTTGTTAGCCTTGCGGCTAACAGACATGCCGTGTGAGCTATGCGGCCGCAGGGCGCCCCCTGCACCATGGCGCCCTGTGCGGCCGCACAGCTCGCACACCCCTAAGGCCGGCCCTGTGTATATCTCACTGTGTTTATATCTGACTGTGTGTGTATCTGACTCTCTGTGTGTGTGTATGTATGTGTATCTGACTGTATGTGTGTATCTGACTGTGTGTGTGTGTTTGTGTGTATCTGACTGTGTGTGTATCTCACTGTCTGTGTATATCTCACTGTGTGTACATCTGACTGTGTGTGTGTGTGTGTGTGTATCTGACTGTGTGTGTATCTGACTGTGTGTGTATCTCACTTTGTGTGTTTGTATCTCACGGTGTGTATATCTGACTATGTGTGTTTGTGTGTGTATCTGACTGTATGTGTGTATGTGTATCTGACTGTGTGTGTATCTGAGTGTGTGTGTGTGTGTGTGTGCATATCTCACTGTGTGTGTTTATGTGTATCTGACTGTATGTGTGTGTGTGTATCTGACTGTGTGTGTTTATGTGCATCTGACTGTATGTGTGTATGTGTATCTGACTGTGTGTGTGTGTGTGTGTGTGTGTGTGTATCTCACTGTGTGTGTGTATCTCACTGTGTGTGTGTATCTCACTGTGTGTGTGTGTGTATCGGCTGTGTGTGTACCTGGCTGTGTTTGTGTCAGTGTTTGTATCTGACTGTGTGTATCTGACACTGTGTGTGTGTGTAAGTGTGTATCGGGCTGTGTGTCAGTGTGTGTTTATCTGGCTGTGTTTGTGTCAGTGTACATATACCTTTGTGTCAGTGTGTATATGTACCTGTGTGTGTATGAGTGTCAGTATGTGTAAGTGTAACAATGCACACAAATACACCACTGCATGTGTATCTGTGTTCCTGTGTGTATCACTGTTTGTGTGAGAGTGCATCTGTGTGACAATGCATACATCTCATACCTACGCCAACACTGCACACAAATACATGTGTATTTGTGTATATATCTGTGTCAGTGTGTGTAAGTGTGTATCTGTGTGTGGATGTGCCAGTGTCTTTATCTCTGTGTGTGCACGTGTATTTATGTATGTGGCTGTGTGTGTATACGCCAGTCTTTGTCAGTGTGTGCATGTGTCCAGATGTTTGCATGTATCAGTGTGCTAATGTGTATGTATATCTGTGAATGTATATCATTCCTCAAGGCAATCAAACACAACATGCAACCACACCCCTGCAAACATTACATACAAACACACCCCTGAATTCAAACTCAAAAAGTAAATCGAAACACATCCCTACACTTAAACACCAATACTACACCCTACATGCACACACATACTGTATACAACAAAATGCTCACATTCAAATGCACAAACACTGCTCACAAATACAGCCCTGCAAGAATGGTCAAATGGTAGATCCCCAGCTGGCATAGCATCGTGGGAATTGTACAACAGATGAGGATCTAACTTTTCTCTGCTCTTGCGCTAGAGGGGAGGCTCAAAACAATGTCTTGCACCAGGGCCCTGTCTACATTAGTTCTGCCACTGTGTTGGGGTGGAGGGCGTGATTGCATGCCAGAGAGTGAAAGTTTCGGGGGAGGGCGAGGGATGGCAGGATCCAGGGGGCCCAAACAAATGCTTGCCCAGGGTCCAATCAATGTTAAAGACGGCCCTGCCTGTTCTAGAACAGTTTCACAACATACTTAGGTCCCACTGAGCACTTACACATGCAACCCTTCTGGTATTCTCCTTTAGCAGAGGATCAGCTGATCACTGTTAGCCAAAGGTCCTGCATTTTGTAAAACCTTGGAAATTGTTTTAGTTATAAACAATGATAGAATTAGAGTGTTGTGGTCATATTATCTCAGTGCTCCCAGCCTATCACTGCTTTCCATGTTGGACAGCATTGATACTGGTAATGTAGAAGTGTAAATTCCACATTATCATGTCAGCTAGAAAGGGGGCAATCCCTGGGTGCCAAGGAGCTGTAGCCATTATGTTGTTATAATGCCTAATAAACTGTGCTGTGATTACTGTGATCATCTTCTATATTTGCAGCGGTATCTACGCCATTATGGGTTATATTTGTATGTCCAGTACATCTATTGTTCTTTATGTTACTGTTGAGTCACTTAACTGAAAATGTAATATGCTTGCTGTGGCGAAAATGACCTTGTCACTGGTTTTTGGAGGGGCCTGTTTGCCAACCTCCATCCCAAAGACTATGGGCCCTGCAAAGAGACATGTTAAAAAGTGACTTCCATGGGAAAATGGATTATAATCACAAAGCTCTTTTAAGAGCTGTTCCTGCTTGACTCTCTGGAGGAAGAGAGGTTCACCCACTGGAACCTGGAGCCTTGTCGTAGGTCCAAGGTGGGTAGGAGATGGTGAGTTCTCAGCCAAGCTGTAACGCTGGACGTGGTGTCTGGTGGAGTGCTTGGAGTCCTCGGTGAGCACTAGGAGCATCTGTCTGTGGAGGTACTTAACCGGGGTACAGGAAGCTCCGTTACATTGGTGGCAAGTGGTGGGATGGTGTCCTAGTGCAAGGAGAAGCAGCTCAGAGACACCAGTAACATGTTGAGTATATTGAGGGCAACTGAGCAGTCGTGCAGCATCCCTGGAAGCAGAGGTGCCCACAGCCTTGGAGAAAGCAAACATGACGTATTGCTTTGAGGGCAACGCTTACATTGATGAGATAAAGAGGAGGCTAGCCTCACCTTGGGCACCGGCCTGCTGGGGGCGCCCACCGAGATGTTTCCTGGTGGGCTTCCCCGGCTGGGGCCGCAGCGCTGGGAGAGCGGCTATTGAGCCGCACCCAGCGCCGGGCCACTTCTCAAGGCACCCAAAGGAGGGGGAGCCCTATCACAGGGGGGCCAGGAGATGGCCATCTGGCCACCTCAGGGCGCCCCCGATGCAGAGCTAGGTAAGTCAGAGCAGGCACCCGCTTACTTTGATGGCAGGTGCCTGCTCTGCCAAGAAATAATGGTGAGAGGGGCGAGGAGAGGAGGAGAGCGGATTGAACTAGCATGCGGCGAGGGAGCCTCTCGAACCCTCTGTGATACCGGAATATGACGTCATTCCGGCCCCGGGATACTAAACGGTGCGCTGGAGGAGTGAGGAGCTGCTTCACACTGGACTCCGGGGAGGTGAGTGTTTGATTGTCAGTGAGTGAGTGAGTGAGTGTGTGTGTGTGTATCAGTGAGTGAGTGTGTGTATATCAGTGAGTGTGTGTGTCTGTCAGTGAGTGTGTGTATGTATGTCAGTGAGCGAGTGTATGTATGTCAATGAGTGAGTGTGTCAGTGAGTGTGTGTCTATCTGTCAGTGTGTGTGTGTGTGTCTGTCAGTGCGTGTGTGTCTGTCAGTGAGTGAGTGACATGAGGGGGCGGCAAAATGGATCTTTGCCTAGGGCTGCAGAAATCCTTGCACTGGCCCTGCTTGTATATATACACTAATCAGTCACAACATTTAAACCACTGACCAGTGAAGTGAATGACATTGATTATAACATTACAATGACACCTCAAGGGGTGGGATACATTAGCAAGTGAGCAGTCAGCTCTTGAATTTCATGTGTTGGAAGCAAGAAAAATGGAAAAGTGAAAATATCTGAGAGACTTTGACAAGGGCCAAATAGTGATGGCTAGACAACTGGGTGAGAGCATCTCCAAAACTGTGTATTCCTGGAATGCAGTGGTTAGTACCTACCAAAAGTGGTGCTAGGAAGGACAACCAGTGAACCTGCATCAGGGTTATGGGTGCTCGAGGCTTAGTGATCCCCTAGGGGAGTAAAGACTAGCCCGTATGGTCTAATCACACAACTCAAATTGCTGAAAACCTTGATGCCATGATAGAAATATGTCAGAACAGTTTGCTGGGCACGGGGCTGCTTAGCCACAGACCGTTTAGAGAGCCCATGATGACCCCTGTATACCGCTGAAAGTGCTTTCAATAAGGACGTCAACGTCAGAACTGGATCAAGGAGCATCGAAAAAAAAAGTTTCCTGGTCTGACGAATCATGTTTTCTTTTAGAACAGATGGATGCCCGAGTGCATGTGAGTCATTTACCTGGGGAAGAGATGGCAGGAGGATGTACTATGGGAAGAAGTCAGGCTGGTGGAGGCAGTGCTATGCTCTGGGCAATGTTCTTATGGGAAACCTTGGCTCCTTGCATTCATGTGGATAATAGTTGACACATACCACCTACTTATAGATTGTTGCTGTCCACATACTTAATGGTGTTCCCGGATGACAGTGGCCTCTTTCAGCAGGATAATGCACCCTGCCACACTGCAACATTTTTTCATGAGAAACGGTTTGAGAAACATGACAAAGAGTTCAATGTGTTGCTTTGACCTCCAAATTCCCTAGATCTCAATCCGATTAAGCATCTATGGGATGTGCTGGAACAACAAATCTGATCCATGGAGGACCCTCCTCGTAGCTTGTAGGACAGTAAGTATGTAGGGGGTAAATGGGACAGGGTGGGGGGCTGTGATAGAGAATGAGGGAGAGGGAGTATGACATGGTTTGATGAGGGAGTGTAACAGGGCGAGTGGAGGTAAGTGTGTCAGAGCAATTGTAGCATGGTAGGAGGGACGAGTGTGACAGGATTAAGGTGGGTTAATGTGACAAGGTGAGTGGCAGAGTTGACAGGATTAGAGGCATTAATGTGACAGGATAAGTGTGGTAGGGTTGGGTGGAGAGTGTGACAGAGTGAGAGGTGAGTGTGACAGAATTAGGGGAGTTAATTTGACAGGGTGAGTGTGGAAGAATGAGGACAGGTGAGTTTGGAGGGGGTGAGGTTAACAGGATTAGGAGTGGTTAATGTGAGTGTGGATGCATAAAGAGGCTGACAGTGTGGGAGTGATTACAGTGTAGGGAAGGATGACAATGTGTGGGGAGGTGACAGTGCGAGGGGATGCTAAGCCTCCATGATTCAGATTCATTCTACTTTGTTGCTCCATTCCCGAATAGTGGGTGCTGATGGTTTCTTCCAGTTTAGGGGAATTAAAAGGCTGGCGGCTGTCAGGAGGTGTATAAGTAGCTTTGAGGTGTTCTTAGGCAGTGGCATGGGAAACAAGTAGAACAGAAAGGGCTTTGGATCAAGTGGGATATGAATTTCGATCATGGTGAGAATGAGTCTAGTTATGTTTTCCCAAAATCTTGGGATGGTTGGACATGTCTAGCATATATGACCTATAGTATGAATATCCTGTTTGCAACACCTACAGTTTTCAGTGGTCGTTGGAAAGATGGTATGTAAATGAGCTGGTGAGTAATGCCATCTAGTGATTCGTTTATATGTGCCCTCCTGGATGGTAGAGTTTATAGAGGATTTGTGCAGTTGGAGGAATATTTTTGTCCATTTCTTTTCGGACATGTCTATATTAAGATCTTTGGCCCAAGATCGGGTGAAAGAAGGGAGTGCATGGTCTATGTCTTGGTAAAGAAATGCATTAAATACAGAGAGATGTCTATGCGTAATCTTGTGGGTTTTGCAGTGTATTTCGCATACGGTAAGGTCTTGTTTGACAGCCGTTAATTCAGTCATAGAGGAGAGGAAATGTGTTAGTTGGTCATATCTGAACTATTGCAGAGCCATTGGGTTCCCCTCAGTTATCAGTACATGTACTGGGGTCATCCCTGTAGTATGTTGCAACGTTCCTTGAGTTAGGTATCATGGAAAGCCTTGTAGGCTGCAGGGGAAAGTTCTGGTTGGAATAGAGGGTTCTGGGTTAACGGGTATAGTGGAGATAGGTGAGGGGAAATCGAACTGAGATGTCTTGCACCCATCCAGCTCCTCAAAGTAGGAATGATAGTTGGGTGAGTGGCATGTTGTGGAAGTACGAATGCCCTGTCTTATTTGTGAAATGGAACAGTATATATTGGTACATTCACATACATTTCTATACCATTTAGTGTTAATGAAATATCATTTCTTGGTTGCACATCTTTATCCACACCTTGCAACTCTCACAGTTCCCTCACTTGTGTTTTCTAGCAGTTCATCCACTGGATAAGAGAATGACATGTTATGAAGAAAACCCAGAAATCTATCGGATTTGTCCTAATACCTGTCTTTCAATTTGACTATATTAAAAGGGACACTATAGTCACCAGAACAACTATAGCATAATGTAGTTGTTCTGGTGAGTATAATCAGTCCCTGCAGGATTTTTGCAGTATACACTGTCTTTTTTACATTGCTGCCTAGAGCAGGGGTAGGCAACCATCGGTACTCCAGATGTTCCCACAATCCTGGCAAATCATCAAGGGAGATGTAGTTCACCAAATCTGGAGTGCGGAATGTTGCCTACACTTGGCCTTGGGGCACCTCCAGTGGCCACTCCTCAGATGGCTGCTAGAGGTGCTCCCTGGGCAGTGCTGCACACATTCAGTATCTCCACCCTCTGCATGGAGACACTGAATGCTCCTCATAGAGATGTATTGATTCAATGGATCTTTATCATGAGATGCTGATTTGGCCAGGGTGTTATTTGACTCTGCCCCCTCCCCGTCTCCTTGGCTGAGATAATCAGAATGGACCATCTTAGCCAGTCCAATCAGTGGCGTCGCTGGGGGGGGGGGGGGGCAGAGGGGGCAAATGCCGACAACTTGCTGGCCAATATGTGTTTAAATTATATTCCCTCGGGCTGTAACAGTCTGTTACAGCCCGAGGGAATGCAGGGCAGAGGGGCTGGAATCGTGCTGGTTGTCTGTGGCCAGAGAGAGCACTGACAGGCTCCATGGCACAGGCCCCGCCCCCAAACAAAGCCCTGCCTCCCGCACATAAGCCCCGCCCCGTCGTTAAGAAGCAGCCCTTGCTGCTGCTGCTGCAAAGGCCAGAATATGGCTGACCCCCAGCAACAGGTAGGCTTGATGTGCTCAGGTGTGTGTGTGTCTCTGCTTGTGAGGAAGCTTGTGTGTGTGTGTGTGTGTGTGTGTATGGACTCAACAGTCTGTGTGTGTGTGTGTGTGTGTGTGTGTATGGACTCAGCAGTGTGTGTGTGTGTGTGTGTGTGTGGACTCAGCAGTCTGTGTGTGTGTGTGTGTGTGTATGAACTCAGCATTCTGTGTGTGTGTGTATGGACTCAGCATTCTGTGTGTGTGTGTATGGACTCAGCAGTCTGTGTGTGTGTGGTGTGTATGGACTCAGCAGTCTGTGTGTTTGTGTGTGGTGTGTATGGACTCAGCAGTCTGTGTGTGTGTGTGAGTGTGTGTGGACTCAGCAGTCTATGTGTGTGTGTGTGTGTGTATGGACTCAGCAGTCTGTGTGTGTGTATATAGACTCAGCAGTCTGTGTGTGTATGGACTCAGCAGCAGGGCCGCCATCAGGGTATGACAACCATAACGGTTGTCATGGGCCCGGCAGTCTTGGGGGGCCTGAGCCCCACATTCATTATGTGTACATATATATATATATATATATATATATATATGTACCCCCTGCTACCTATACAATGAAGAGGGGGCCCAGCAGCACACTCTGTCCTCCTTTCCAGCTGCTCTCTGTCTAACTGTCCTGCGCCCTGCGGCCGCCAGAGCGTTGCCATGGGTTACTATGGCAATGCTCCGCACAGCACGCAGGCCTGTCTCGCGAGAGTTAGTCAGAGAGGAGCTGTAAAGGAAGACAGTGTGTGCTGCTGGGCCCCCTCTTCAATGTACTGTGGCTGGCTCCCTCTACCATGCCACTGGACCAACAGGAAATGCAATATATATATATATGTACCCCCTGCTACCTATACAATGAAGAGGGGGCCCAGCAGCACACTCTGTCCTCCTTTCCAGCTGCTCTCTGTCTAACTTTCCTGCGCCCTGCGGCCGCCAGAGCATTGCCACGGGTTACTATGGCAACGCTCCGCACAGCACGCAGGCCTGTCTCGCGAGAGTTAGTCAGAGAGGAGCTGTAAAGGAAGACAGTGTGTGCTGCTGGGCCCCCTCTTCAATGTACCGTGGCTGGCTCCCTCCACCATGCCACTGGACCAACAGGGAATGCGATCTCCCCCCTCCCTGACACACAGACGGAATCCTTACAAGCACACTCTGCACTACACACACACACTACATTCACTAAACACACTCTGCACTACACACACACTACATTCACTAAAACACTCTGCACTACACACACACACTACATTCACTAAACACACTCTGCACTACACATACACTACATTCACTAAACACACTTTGCACTCACTACATTTACTAAACACACTCTGCACTACACACACACACACACACTACATTCACTAAACACACTTTGCTCTACAGGAAAAAAGTGGAAGATAGGTTAGCGCTAATAATACAATAAGTAGGCGGCTATTTTTGAATATAGGACCAATCATACTATCGATATAGACCATGTATTCTCTACCCAACCCAATAGTCCTAGCTACGTTAGGACTCCTATCTTTTCTCAACTAGAATTATTTATTAAATTAGAAAGAGCCCTAACAGTAGCAATTAAACTTAAATGGGAGATTGCTACTTTTAAAAAATATATTGATGAACATATTACACCTTGAGGCCTAAGACTTATGAAACTAGCTACCTCAGATCAAGATGATCTAGAATTTATGGAGGAATGGAATAGTAAATTGGAAACTTGCACATTTGGCCTCATGGATACTTTAATTAAGAAAAAGAGCAAAAAATTGTCTAATCTAGATATGGAGATCAATGATCTCAAAGAGAAACTTATGCCTTTTACAGAGAGTAACGTATATCAGCAAAACTCAGTTTTAATTCAAAGTAAAATTGAAAAAATAGAAATTGACACCAAACATATCAAAGTCAAAAAATATATAAGGGATAAACAAGATTATGCCAACAGACAAGTTAGGACATATCACCTAAAGAAAAGATATACGTCTGATAACCCATCCTCAAATATGAGGACAGAACCACACCAGTATCAAAGACCAACCACATCTAATACACGACATGCGTCTCCATATGCCTCCAAAAATCACTTTCCTGTGTCACACAAACCTTCACATTTTTCTCCAAATAAGCCAAGACCTTACTATAGAAATTACAACTCTGGCTATGCACCCTCATCCTCATACCACCAACCAGCACCTTATCAACCACGCAGAGTTTCCAACAACACTTCTACACACTATGCCTCTCGTCATAACTATTACAACGCACGGAGCCCAGATACTCACAACCATTCACACAAAACCCACAAACCTAACCACTATTACAAAAATCACTCAGAGACTCCCATTGCACATACAAACAGGTATCAACTACTATCCATTGATTCTGAAATAGAAAATGACGATCATTTTTTAGAGATTCAGACACACCCACACACTTTCGTAAACACACCGTATCCAATAAGGACCAAAAAAAGACCTCTAAGGCCAGAGGCAAACAAAGTGGTAGAAGATAACAAAAAAGAGAGACTAGAGAGACTAGAAAGACAATAACCGTCCCTAAAGAGTCAGATACTGACATTTTTAATCTATCACAAAAAAATGTAAGTGCGGCACAAATTTCTGTTTTAAGCAAAGGGCTAAAATATGCTCCGACCAACTCTTTTAAACCATTTCAGGCATTTTTAGATGTAAATAAATTTATACGTAAAGCCACATTGAAAAGATTTTATAATTCACATAATGTAAACAAAAATCCCCCTCCTCTTCCCCCTCCAATGCCTACAGACCAACCTACATTTATCAATACAAATCTGAAACCACAATCAACTTTTTTGCCTTATCATTTTAAATCAGCCCCTCTTGTAATGTTTGAAAAAAACGTATTGAGAGATCTTGATAAAATTAAATATAACAAATACGACACTCAAAATCTAAATAGATCAGAGAAAACAGCTATGAAACAACTTCAAGAAGATTTAGACATTGTTATTAAACCTGCAGATAAAGGTGGGGGTCTGGTTATCCAATCAAGTGCTATGTACATAAAAGAAGCTTACAGACAATTGAATGATACTGATGTATACGAGAAATTATCTAAAGACCCAACGCCCTGTATACAACAACAACTAAATACCTTTTTACAAAAGGGATTAGACAAAAATGTCCTAAATAAAAAAGAGTTTGACTATTTATTTATGAAAAAAAATCCCCAAATTCCAGTAATTTTTTTTTTGCCTAAAATACATAAAGATGCTCAAAATCCCCCCGGTAGACCCATAGTTTCAGGGATAAAATCCCCCCTATGCAACTTATCCCAATATATCGACACCTTACTTCAACCTACAGTGAAACTCATGAAGTCTTATCTGAAGGACTCTATGACATTATTAAATTTTTTTAATGGATTTTATTGGGAACAAGATTTTATACTCGTGACATGTGACGTTACCTGTTTATACACTATTACTCCCCATCAACTAGGTTGCAATTCTGTCAGAACTATGCTATCTAACGAAAAAAGAGTCCCAGACACTCAGATTGATTTTATTGTAGAAGGCATTAATATCATTTTAAACAATAATTATTTTTGGTTTTTTAACTCATTTTACCTCCAAAAGAGAGGGACAGCTATGGGGACCAGGTTTGCTCCCAGCTATGCCAACCTCTTCATGGCCGATTGGGAATCTAGTGCCATTTGAGGGCAGCATGCGTGGGAGCAAAACCTGGTCTCCTATTTTAGTTACATTGATGATTTGTTTTTTATATGGAGAGGTTCGGAGGACTCACTCAATGCTTTTATCTCACACCTCAATTCAAATAACAGAGGGGTTGTTTTAACATGCGAATACAGCAGAGATACAATTAATTTTTTAGACTTAAGTATTTTTATTAAAGAAGGAGCAATACATACAAAAACATTTTTTAAAAAAGTATGTACCAACACAGCAATTGACTAGCTGTCATTACAAACCATGGCTTGAGAGCGCTCCCAAAAGCCAATTTTTACGAATGGGACGGAATTGCTCCCAAATTGATGATTTTAATGAACAATCATTGTTTTTAAAAAAAACAGTTAATTGAGAAAAACTATTCACCTACACAATTGGATAACATCATAGCAACAATAAAAAGCAAACCCAGAGAAAACCTCTTAACTTATAAAGACAAAGACACTTTAGAAGCTCCTACCCTTCCCATAATTTTTTATTTTAACAACAAAAGTGGTTTTATTAAAAAAACGATTAAGAAACACTGGCACCTTCTAAGACAAGATGACCTTCTTAAAGAAATACTACCGACACAGCCTAAAATTGTCTTTAGAGGTGCACCAAATTTTAGATTGATTTTAACTAATAACTACACTAGAGAAGTAACAAACACACAATCTACTTTTTTAAATGGTATGACGGGTTTTTATAAGTGCAAACGCTGTATTGTATGTAAGAGTACTAATCCCGCTATCCATTCTAAAATTACTAGTTTTAAATCTAATGTAACTAATAAGAGTTATATTATTAAAGATTTTATTACATGCCTTACTACCAATGTGATCTACCTATTGGAGTGCCCATGCGGCCTCCAATATGTTGGTATGACTACCAGATGCCTGAAAACGAGACTAGCAGAACACTGCCGCAATATAAAAAATGGATATGCCAATCACTCTGTATCAAAACACTTTGAAAAACACAATCGGGACCCAAAACTTCTTAACTGCATTGGAATAAAAAAATGCAAAGTCCCCTGGAGAGGTGGCAATATTAAAAACATCCTAGGTAGAAACGAGATGGAATGGGTATTCAACCTACAGACCCTAGCCCCTCAAGGCTTAAATGTAGACTTTGATTTATTCAATTTTTTATAAATACTAATAAGCTGTTTATCTACCTTAATGTGGTCATTTTGGGGTTATCCTATTCATAGTTGTTACCTACGGCATTATGGTCTAGGATACCCTCAATATGACCACTTAGTAGATATTTGTATTTGTATTTTTATTTTGATATTTTTATTGTGATATATTTTTATTCTGATATTTCATATTCTAATATTTTATTCTTTTCTGTATATGCTTGGTCCCACATATGTTTTTATATACCATTTGTTGTCCCTTAAGATATTTTATCTCTTAGTATAGGATACTCATTATTATGCTGCTATGACATTTTGCACTATTGTGATGATCATTAATCATGCTGCTATTATATATACATCTCTCTATCATTATTATGATTACTACTGTATATACAAGTTAATTTCCATGTACTATTCTCCCAATATTATGTTTATTACCCTCTCCCCTTTCATATATGTTCATTTACTGCTATGCACTACTTTTATTTCCTGCATAAAATGCCTATTAATCCTTTTGCTGTTACCATATAAGTCTGTGCAAGCTATTTTCCATTTAAAACCCATTTCGGGTTTTTTACTACATCCCCCAAGTGCCTTAGCGCCGATCACGTGACCCTTATGTCACACTGCTCTTGTGTGACACGGATCACGTGACGCGGCGCGCGCAGATACCGCCCACTTAGGACGGTCATTTACTGTATGCGAGTGCGATCACGTGGTCCGCGCACTACATTTCCCACAATTCTGCGCGGGTCACGTGATGCGCTACTTCTAAATAGCAATCCAACACCGTTTGAGCTAAAAGCTTCGTTTTTTATT
Source organism: Pelobates fuscus (assembly GCF_036172605.1). Lineage (NCBI taxonomy): Eukaryota > Metazoa > Chordata > Amphibia > Anura > Pelobatidae > Pelobates > Pelobates fuscus. Next base: position 205,667,023 of record NC_086320.1, read on the forward strand.
TATTTCATATGCATCATGTCTGGTACATACTAGACTTTCATTTTATCTATTGTTATTCCTATTTTTAATATTATTATAAGTTTTATTTCTAATATGTATTATGCCTAACTTTGATTGGCTTATGCTAATTGATGCTACTTTTGGCGCCATTTTTAAAGTAACAGTGCACCTATATATATTTTATTCGTGCCAGGTTTTAATGTTATTCCATTTTGATAAAAACCCAGTGGTGAAACGCGTTAATGGATTTTATTGTGTATTTTAAATAATAAATTAAGTTTGGCTATACTTTTGTGCCATTCATATTATTATTTTTATTATAATTCTTTATCTTCTTTCCTGGCATTTTATATATCCTGAGGTGGGGATTATACCGCCCACGCTATATCTCAAGTGCAGTGTCATCTGCACTTTAATTTGTGAGTATATTTCTTTTTCTTTTTATCTATACCACATTTTATCACCAGAGAGCACTATCTGTTGTCCCTATTTTTCCCTTCTCCTGAGAATTGGACAGCACCAGACCCAAAGTGGACAAGAATACGTTATATCCTACAAGCAGGGATTATACTGCTGAACACCTGGTACCCTTGAGCTGGTTATAGCTCATGTAAATGTGAGTGTATTACATCTTATTTTTTTCTTCCACGTATCCCATACACTCTGCACAATTGGTCCTTTTCCCTTTGTGTTTTCCATATCACGGGAGGATCCGAAGTATCATAGAAAGAGAAAACATCCTACCAGTGGAACGTGTGAAACAGACATTTTATTATTTATTTACTTTTTATTATATTTTATTACATTGGGACTAATTTTACTGTATTTTATTTAGTTTTATTTTGGCGCAGCCTTTGTCTCCTTTTCTTGTACACTTTGCTCTACACACACACTACAGTCACTAAACACACTTTGCACTACACATACTCACACTACATTCACTATACACTCTCTGCACTCACTACAAACACTACGTTCACTAAACACACTCTGCACTACACACACACTACATTCACTAAACACACTTTGCACTACACACACACTACATTCACTAAACACACTTTGCACTAGACACACATACTACATTCACTATACACACAATTCACTCACTACACACTACATTTACTAAACACGCTCGGCGCTACACACACACACACTACATTCACTAAACACACTTTGCACTACACACAAACACACACACACTGCATTCACTATACACACGTTGCACTCACTACAAACACACTACATTTACTAAACACACTTTGCACTTACTACAAACACACTACATTCGCTACAAACACACTACATTCACTATACACACTACATCCACTACAAAAACACACGCTCTGCATTCACTACACACACTCTGCATCTAATGCATGCTTACAAACATTACATACATTACACAAAACGTACAATCTGCATCCATTATACACAATGCATCCATGACACACATACTGCATCCACTATACACACTGCATCCACGACACACATACCACATCCACTACACACATTCTACATCCACTATACACACTGCATCCATGACACACATTCTACATCCACTATACACACGCTTCATCCTTGTGGGCAGACTCGGGACTGGCCCCAGGGACCCAGATCTTGAGCTGTGTCAGGGGCCCTAAAATTTCTGATGGCAGCCCTGCTCAGCAGTCTGTGTGTGTGTAAGGACTCAGCAGTCTGTGTGTGTGTGTGTCTGTGTGTGTGTATAGACTCAGCAGTCTGTGTGTGTGTATGGACTCAGCAGTCTGTGTGTGTGTGTGTGTGTGTTTGTGTGTGTGTGTGTGTGTGTATGGACTCAGCAGTCTATGTGTGTGTGTGTGTGTGTGTGTGTATGAACTCAGCAGTCTGTATGTGTGTAAGGACTCAGCAATGTGTGTGTGTGTGTGTGTATGGACTCAGCAGTCTCTGCGTGTGTATGGACTCAGCAGTCTGTGTGTGTATGTACTCAGCAGTCTGTGCCTGTGGGTGTATGGACTCAGCAGTCTGTGTGTGTGTCTGTGTGTGTGTATGGAATCAGCAGTCTGTGTGTGTGTATATGGACTCAGCAGTCTGTGTGTCTGTGTGTGTGTATGGACTCAGCAGTCTGTATGTATGTGTGTGTGTGTGTGTGGACTCAGCAGTCAGTGTGTATGTGTATAAATCAGCCTGTGTGCATTCAGCAACGCCTGCATTCAGGAGTCTGTGTGCATTCAGGAATCTGTGTGTGTGTGTGTATGTGTTCAGCAGTCTCTCGGTGTTCATATTCAGTGTACTGTGTGTATGTACTCAGCAGTCTATCAATAATTAGACATTTTATTCCTGTGAGTTGTTGTGTAGGAAGGGCCCCAGTGCACTGCTTTGCCCAGGGGCCCTTAACGCTGTTAATATGGTACTGCTTGTGTGTGTCAGTGAGCTTCTATTTAGTGAGCATGTGTGTGCCAGTGAGCTTGTATTTAGTGAGCTTGTGTGTGTCCCTGAACTTCTTTGTAGTGAGCCTTATGTTTATACAAGTGAGTTTGTCTGTAGTAAGCTTGTGTGTGAGTCAGAGAGTTTTGTCTGTCAGTAAGGGCATTTGCGCATGTCAGTGATCTTGTGTGCTTACTGTACAAAATATACATATTGACTTGTAGAAATGGCATACATTTTTTTTCCAGGGCTGCTTTGGATTCTCAGTTTGGCTCTGCCAGCTAGTGCGCTTTACCGCTGAATCATCTGTGTGAGCTGCCGCACACTTTAGCCCTGTTACATGCGTCTGGGAGCTGCTGTTGACAGGTACTAGTAGTCTAGAGATTGGGACATGGGGTATATGCTCAGCTATCTGTATAATACTATAGTGCTGTTCTCTGTATAATACAGATCTGTGTGTGTATAATATCCCGGGATAGTCAGTGCTCCTGTATAGTGCTGCTCTCTGTCTTGGGATATTATACACAAACAGACCTGTATTATACAGAGAGCAGCACTATACGGGGAGCACTGACTGTCCTGGCATATTATACACACAGCTATGTATTATACAGAGAGCACTGACTGTCCAGTGATATTATACACAGACAGTAATTGATAGCTGTGCTGCAAAATGTCCTTGGACATTTGTTTCAAATGTTGGCAACTATGGCACTGTATCAAAGGAAATGTGTTTGGTTTTTTAATAATCCTTGGTGGAAAATAATGAATTCTCCACCAGGGATTATATAAAAAAAAAACAACACATTGTGTCGGGGGCGGGGCTTAACATGCGGCAGGTGTGGGGTCAAACTGCGGCGAGGGCGGGGTTGAATGTGCCCCCCTACTTTTGTCCCTGGCCCACCATGTCCTCCCCCCTAAAAATGAATCCTAGAGACGCCATTAAGTCCAATGCTTTCCTATGGGAAAGCATTGTGATCATTACTTCTGATTATGTCAGCCAAGGAGTCAGATCAGGAGCAGAGGCAGCACCAGCAGACTGGAATAAAGTGTATTGGTCTGAAACCTCTAGAACAGAGAATATCTAGACTAAAGAAGAAATAAGAAAATAGAGATGGGAGAACAGCTCTATTACTGGAAGGTACAGAATCACCAGACTTTGCATAAAATAAGTAGAGGTAGATCACTATAAAATTATAGCAAGAATATCCAGGAGCTAGTAAACCTCATTGGTTCGCATAAGAAGTACAACTGATATACATATATAAATAAAAATGGCATAAAAGAAAAAAGTCCTGTATGAAAAGTACAAGAGAATATTTAGCAAGTCCACAAGATTATAGCATGAGTGTCACTCTGCCTGCTTGTGAAGACAACACAGAGTATGGTAACACAATTGGCAACTAATATACTTTAAAAAAAAAAAAAAAAAAAGATACAATAACTCCCCAAAAAGTAAAAAATGAAGCAAGTCAGTACAAGGAACTGGTTGCAAAATAGTATCAAAAATGCGCTTAAAATAATGAAATAATAATATTCGCTCTAAAAATAAGTACTTTATTCCAAAATATAAAATCTCGCTATAATAACGTGAGTAAAAAGCAAACAGCCAAAACACAAAATGTGTAGTTAGTAGAGTAACCTGTGGTCCGGACTGTGTGGATGGATGAGGTATATGGAATCTGTAATTTGTCCTGTGTCTTGATCGCCGGTGAGGACGGCATGCATTTCACAGTGCGTTCCACCTCAGACCTCATACAGAGGTGATCCCTCCGATCTTGCGGACTGATCTTCAGTATGAGTCCAGGGTCCAGAGTCGGCAGCAGCACAGGCTGACTGGCAGTGCGGGTTTTCCGAAAATCCGAGAGCATGTCAATATCAATGTCTTAAGTGTTTTGAAGGGATCCTGCACCACTTCATCAGAGACAAATAGTCGGCAGCAGCACAGGCTGACTCACAGTGTGGGTTTTCCAAAAATCTAAGAGCCTGTCAGTATAAATGTCTTATGTGTTTCATATGGATCCTGCCCCACTTCATCAGAGACCATTAGTCTCCGTGCAGGCAATATATTTGAATGTAACTCTAAGCACAGTTGCAATGTATCTCCGATTATAAGAGTATACTTCGTGATAACGTTTTGATATTCAGTTCTAAACTCATGTTAGTCACTTCACTAGCATATTCTCTTAGCGTGGCCCATGCTGTATCTTATCTAGAGCTGTGTTTTAATATAGAAAGGTAATATTGCTTTGTGATTTCAGATACCTCGGTTTCTCTCAATATCCTGTGTTTTATTCAGTGTCCAGAAAATCACAAACATTCTATTTCCAACTAAAATTATTAGATCATTTTTAAAGGTCAACTTGATATTAAAGTATAGAGTGTTGAAGTGGTGACATTTTGCTGCACAACAGTGTGTTGTCTTCATTTATTCCAGTGAAGGTTTTTGCTTGAGAAATTAAACGCAAAAATATTTTACATGACTCTTCCTGATGAAATTATGAGTGAACAAGGTGACATTTTAACAACTACACATAAAACCAAAAAACATTAAACTTAATAGTAATAAGGTTTAACGCGTGAACAGGCGGGGGGAGGATGGGGGGAGGAATTGCTAGTCTTCAGTAAAAATATATATATATATATTGTAGGTGCTTAGTAGGACACTCTAAGCACCAAAACCACTAAATAGCAATGTTGTGTTAGTGCATAAATACTATTCCTTTACTATATTTATTTTAAAGCATAATCTGCACTTAAGTTGTGAAAATGTATACAGTGACAAAATAGAATTACACTCAGAAGTCAGTTTTCAAGACACTTAACTGACTCCCAAGCATATCAAATAATGCCCTAAGGGAGTACCTGCTGGAAGTGCAGCTAATTCATCCACCCCAGGGCCCACAAGTTCTTTTAGGCACAATGGCAGCTATGTGATGTCAATATATTTTGGCCACGTTTAGACTAATTACACTGTGAGATTGTTGCAACAATCAGCAGAAGTGCTGAAGGGAAGCAGTGGAGGTGCAGTGATGGAGTCAAGAGTAAAATGGCACCCTGAAAACCAAGTACAAATATTTGTCTGTATGTGTGTATTTGTGGCTGGAAATGCAATGGTGGGTATGCTAGTCTGTCTGTATAATTTGTGTACCTGTATAAGTGAGAAAACATTGAGCAGGGCCAGAGCAGGGCCAGACTGGGAATAAAAACAGCCCTGGAAAATGTTTTCAAAATTAGGCCTTAGGTGTGAAATAGAGCAAAAAAGTTCAAAATAAACAAAATTACTGCTTTATTTTACAGTCATTACAGTCATTCAAGAAATAGGGGGAAGGTTATTTGGTCACTTTTTTTACTGGTACCATCTATCTATTTATACACTGAGCACTGTTTTTATACCTGTTTACTACCTGGCATCATTTTGGACCCCAAGCAATCCCTAGGTGGGGATAATACCACCAACGCTATCAACAAGGAGCAGTTGGTCTGCTCCATCCTTGTGAGTATTATTTTTATTTCCCTTTTATCCGTGGATTTTACCCAGTGAGCACTATTTGTTGTCTCCTTTCTTTCTATATATTTGACCACTGACGGAGGAACCTTCCATATATCCCATAAGCGGGGATTATACCGCTGCACGCCCTTCATACTAGAGCAAGTTATAGCTCCTCCACATGTGAGTTTTATACCAGCTTTTAGACTGTTGTATCTTTTTATCAGACGTATTGCACAATTTTTTTTTCTCTCTCTATTTTTCCCTATATCTGAGTGAATCCCTAAGAAGGAGGAGAAAGAGGATATCCGCTCCGGACCAACATTCATAGATCCTACGTCCCCTATTGGACCAGTTCCAGATAAGACTTTCTTTCCCTTTTTTTACTTGGACTATTTTATATACTGACGTTTTGTGGCGCAGCCCTTCCCCCTATTTCTTGTATCTGTCATTTGTTTAAGGGTTTTTTGAGAGATCCCCTTATAGGGTTGCTGCCTTTTGGGTATTTAGCGCTTACTCTTATTTTCTGTTTTTACTCTGTTTTAATTCTCTCTTGAGTCAGCTGCTTTTTACCCTACAATATGTCTATCTTCGAGTTTAGAAACAATTATATCATTGATGTAGAAAATGTTTTCGATACAGAAGTTATTAGTCCCATTCAAATAAGTTACCCCAGTACTAGCCAAGAAGAACTATTTATTAAATTAGAAAAAGCACTTAGCACTGAAATTAAGCTAAAATGGGAGATAGCCACTCTAAAGAAATATATTGATGAACAGATCACTCCCCGTGGCCTCAGATTACTCAAATTGCCCACTTACGATCAAGACGATTTAGAATTTATGGAAGAGTGGAATAACAAACTTGAGCTGTGCACCCTGGGGCTTATGGAGACTCTAATAATTAAAAAAAAAGTAAAAAACTATCTACTTTAGATATAGAAATTAACGGCCTAAGAGACAGACTTTTACCTTTCACCGAGACAAAAGCTTATAAACAAAATTCCGTATTAATTCAAAGCAAAATCGAAAAAGTAGAAATTGAAACAAAACACATAAAAATCAAAAAATATATTAGAGACAAGACAGACTACTCAAACAAACAAGTCAGAACTTACCATTTAAACAAAAGATATACCTCACAAAACCCAAACCAAAGACACAACTTTGTAAGAAATAACACTTTTCGTGAATCTAGAAATTACGAAAATTCTGAGGCACACTATTCAGAACACCAATCTTATCAACATCGGAATCCTATTATTAAAAAAAATCCTTTTGCACATTCACCACAAAATATTCGCACACACAAGGCACCCAGTAACCACTACCGTGGTCCCCCGCAAAGATCCCATCACTCCAACACCAACCAATATCGTCCATTCATTCAAAGAAATCGAAATAATTCTTATCGGACTCACCACAAAATCCCACCATCACCTACATATCACAATTCACCAGGACCCCCACACAAATATCTGTCTCCAAAACCACAGAGATCCAGATATATCAATGATCACAAAGAGTACTCAAATTACTACAAATCACCCACGATCCCCAGTCACCAAAACAGATACCAATTACTATCATTGGATTCGGAATTTGAAAATGAAGATCATTTTTTAGAAATCAGAACCCACCCCACCTCACTAACCCAGACACCATACCCCTCACGGTCACAAAAAAGGATCTTAAATTTAGAGGAAGAAGAAGTGGTAGGCGCGAACAAAAAAGAAAGACTAGAAAGACCATAACTACCCATGACAACACAAATACGAATACTGGCATTTTTAACCTCTCACAAAAAATTTTAACTAGTGCACAGATATCAGTTTTAACTAAAGGTTTTAAATTTGCCCCAACCAATTCTTTTAAACCTTTTGAAGCCTTTCTTGACGTTAACAAATTTGTCCGGAAAGCGACTCTTAAAAGATTTTTCATAGAAAAAAATGAAGAGAATTCCATTTTAAACCCGACCCCATTCCCCTCCACACCACCACAGCCCAATTCAATAATCAACACACAACTTAGAGAAAAATCCACCTTTTATCCTGCCCATTTTAAATCTGCTCCCCTCACCATGTTTGAGAAATTAGTGGTAAAGGACTTAGAAAAAATTAAGAACAATAAATATGATCCCCAAAATCTCACTCATTCTGAAAAACTGGCAATAAGGGAACTTCAGGAAGATAAAGATATCGTGATCAAGCCAGCTGACAAAGGAGGTGGGATTGTCATATTATCCAGTCAAATGTATATTGAAGAGGCACACAGACAATTAAATGATACTAATGTGTACGAAAAACTTTTGTCAGACCCAACTGCTCAAACACAAATTATTTTAACTCAATTTTTAAACAAAGGCTTAAATTTAGGGATTTTAAACAAACACGAATTTAATTTTTTAAACAAAAAATTCCCGGTAATACCTGTTATATACTTTCTCCCTAAAATTCATAAAAACGAAACCTCACCCCCAGGGAGACCTATTGTGTCGGGCATAGGCTCCCTCCTATGCAATCTGTCACAATATATAGACACCCTTTTACAACCATCCGTTAAACTTATGAGATCTTATCTTCAAGACTCTATGGCCCTTTTAAAGTTCCTAAATAATTTTATATGGAAACCCAGTTTTATACTAGTTACTTGTGATGTGCAGTCATTGTATACTATTATACCTCATGAGATAGGTTGTGAAGCTATCAAAGACATATTAACAAAAGAAGGTAAAATTGCCGGTACACAAATTGATTTTATATTAGAAGGTATTAACATCATTTTAAAAAATAATTATTTCTGGTTTTTAAACTCCTTTTATTTACAAAAAAGAGGGACTGCAATGGGTACTAGGTTCGCTCCCAGCTATGCCAACTTATTTATGGCCAACTGGGAGTCTGAAGCTATTTTTAGTGATCATGCCTGGAGAGCGAACCTGGTCTCATTTTTTAGATATATTGATGACCTTTTTTTTATTTGGGATGGCTCTGAGGATGATCTTAACTCTTTTATGGATAATCTTAACATTAATAACAGAGGTATTATTTTAACCTATGAGTATAGTAGCGAACATATTAATTTTTTAGATCTGAATATTTTTATAAAAAATGGTAAAATACATACGAAAACATTTTTTAAAAAAGTCTGTGTCAACACTGCCATAGACAAAACCAGTTGCCATTACCAACACTGGCTCGATAGCGCCCCCAAGAGCCAAATATTAAGACTCTGAAGGAACTGCTCTGAAATAAGTGATTTTAATATACAAGCAAATCTTCTAAAAGACAAATTCATTGAGAAAAATTATTCTAAAACAGAGCTTATGGATACCATTGAAAATATCCAGAATAAAGATAGAAATGAACTTTTACAATATAAGTTAAAAAATACAGATAATCCTATGCCCTTGCCCATTATTTTTAATTATAATAATAAAAGTAATAATATAAAAAAAATCATTAAGAAACACTGGCATATTTTAAAACAGGATGAAATTCTTCAAAAGATTTTACCAGAACGTCCGAATATAGTTTTTAGGGGAGCTCCAAATTTTAAATCAATACTAACTAAGAATTTTACGAGAGAAGCAACACATGCACCTTCTTTTTTTTCCACAGATCAAAGGTTTTTGCAAATGCAAAATGTGTATAGTGTGTAGAAGCACGGACCCCACAGTTCCTAATAAAGTCACCCAATTCACTTCCAAAATGACAAATCATGTTTACAAAATCAATGATTTTATCAACTGTGCAACTAAAAATGTTATCTATCTGCTTGAGTGCCCTTGTGGCCTCCAATATGTTGGAATGACCACAAGGTGCCTGAAAACGCGATTAAGCGAACATTGCAGAAACATTAAAAATGGATACTTAAATCATTCAGTATCCAAACACTTCATTAAACATAACAGAGACCCTAGA